>NC_056736.1:743344123-743409123 GCF_019279795.1 Protopterus annectens
AACACTTACATCACCAGCTGCACTGATGAATAATGTAGGAACAAACACTTACATCACCAGCTGCACTGATGAATAATGTAGGAACAAACACTTACATCACCAGCTGCACTGATGAATAATGTAGGAACAAACACTTACATCACCAGCTGCACTGATGAATAATGTAGGAACAAACACTTACATCACCAGCTGCACTGATGAATAATGTAGGAACAAACACTTACATCACCAGCTGCACTGATGAATAATGTAGGAACAAACACTTACATCACCAGCTGCACTGATGAATAATGTAGGAACAAACACTTACATCACCAGCTGCACTGATGAATAATGTAGGAACAAACACTTACATCACCAGCTGCACTGATGAATAATGTAGGAACAAACACTTACATCACCAGCTGCACTGATGAATAATGTAGGAACAAACACTTACATCACCAGCTGCACTGATGAATAATGTAGGAACAAACACTTACATCACCAGCTGCACTGATGAATAATGTAGGAACAAACACTTACATCACCAGCTGCACTGATGAATAATGTAGGAACAAACACTTACATCACCAGCTGCACTGATGAATAATGTAGGAACAAACACTTACATCACCAGCTGCACTGATGAATAATGTAGGAACAAACACTTACATCACCAGCTGCACTGATGAATAATGTAGGAACAAACACTTACATCACCAGCTGCACTGATGAATAATGTAGGAACAAACACTTACATCACCAGCTGCACTGATGAATAATGTAGGAACAAACACTTACATCACCAGCTGCACTGATGAATAATGTAGGAACAAACACTTACATCACCAGCTGCACTGATGAATAATGTAGGAACAAACACTTACATCACCAGCTGCACTGATGAATAATGTAGGAACAAACACTTACATCACCAGCTGCACTGATGAATAATGTAGGAACAAACACTTACATCACCAGCTGCACTGATGAATAATGTAGGAACAAACACTTACATCACCAGCTGCACTGATGAATAATGTAGGAACAAACACTTACATCACCAGCTGCACTGATGAATAATGTAGGAGCAAACACTTACATCACCGGCTGCACTGATGAATAATGTAGGAACAAACACTTACATCACCAGCTGCACTGATGAATAATGTAGGAACAAACACTTACATCACCAGCTGCACTGATGAATAATGTAGGAACAAACACTTACATCACCAGCTGCACTGATGAATAATGTAGGAACAAACACTTACATCACCAGCTGCACTGATGAATAATGTAGGAACAAACACTTACATCACCAGCTGCACTGATGAATAATGTAGGAACAAACACTTACATCACCAGCTGCACTGATGAATAATGTAGGAACAAACACTTACATCACCAGCTGCACTGATGAATAATGTAGGAACAAACACTTACATCACCAGCTGCACTGATGAATAATGTAGGAACAAACACTTACATCACCAGCTGCACTGATGAATAATGTAGGAACAAACACTTACATCACCAGCTGCACTGATGAATAATGTAGGAACAAACACTTACATCACCAGCTGCACTGATGAATAATGTAGGAACAAACACTTACATCACCAGCTGCACTGATGAATAATGTAGGAACAAACACTTACATCACCAGCTGCACTGATGAATAATGTAGGAACAAACACTTACATCACCAGCTGCACTGATGAATAATGTAGGAACAAACACTTACATCACCAGCTGCACTGATGAATAATGTAGGAACAAACACTTACATCACCAGCTGCACTGATGAATAATGTAGGAACAAACACTTACATCACCAGCTGCACTGATGAATAATGTAGGAACAAACACTTACATCACCAGCTGCACTGATGAATAATGTAGGAACAAACACTTACATCACCAGCTGCACTGATGAATAATGTAGGAACAAACACTTACATCACCAGCTGCACTGATGAATAATGTAGGAACAAACACTTACATCACCAGCTGCACTGATGAATAATGTAGGAACAAACACTTACATCACCAGCTGCACTGATGAATAATGTAGGAACAAACACTTACATCACCAGCTGCACTGATGAATAATGTAGGAACAAACACTTACATCACCAGCTGCACTGATGAATAATGTAGGAACAAACACTTACATCACCAGCTGCACTGATGAATAATGTAGGAACAAACACTTACATCACCAGCTGCACTGATGAATAATGTAGGAACAAACACTTACATCACCAGCTGCACTGATGAATAATGTAGGAACAAACACTTACATCACCAGCTGCACTGATGAATAATGTAGGAACAAACACTTACATCACCAGCTGCACTGATGAATAATGTAGGAACAAACACTTACATCACCAGCTGCACTGATGAATAATGTAGGAACAAACACTTACATCACCAGCTGCACTGATGAATAATGTAGGAACAAACACTTACATCACCAGCTGCACTGATGAATAATGTAGGAACAAACACTTACATCACCAGCTGCACTGATGAATAATGTAGGAACAAACACTTACATCACCAGCTGCACTGATGAATAATGTAGGAACAAACACTTACATCACCAGCTGCACTGATGAATAATGTAGGAACAAACACTTACATCACCAGCTGCACTGATGAATAATGTAGGAACAAACACTTACATCACCAGCTGCACTGATGAATAATGTAGGAACAAACACTTACATCACCAGCTGCACTGATGAATAATGTAGGAACAAACACTTACATCACCAGCTGCACTGATGAATAATGTAGGAACAAACACTTACATCACCAGCTGCACTGATGAATAATGTAGGAACAAACACTTACATCACCAGCTGCACTGATGAATAATGTAGGAACAAACACTTACATCACCAGCTGCACTGATGAATAATGTAGGAACAAACACTTACATCACCAGCTGCACTGATGAATAATGTAGGAACAAACACTTACATCACCAGCTGCACTGATGAATAATGTAGGAACAAACACTTACATCACCAGCTGCACTGATGAATAATGTAGGAACAAACACTTACATCACCAGCTGCACTGATGAATAATGTAGGAACAAACACTTACATCACCAGCTGCACTGATGAATAATGTAGGAACAAACACTTACATCACCAGCTGCACTGATGAATAATGTAGGAACAAACACTTACATCACCAGCTGCACTGATGAATAATGTAGGAGCAAACACTTACATCACCAGCTGCACTGATGAATAATGTAGGAACAAACACTTACATCACCAGCTGCACTGATGAATAATGTAGGAACAAACACTTACATCACCAGCTGCACTGATGAATAATGTAGGAACAAACACTTACATCACCAGCTGCACTGATGAATAATGTAGGAACAAACACTTACATCACCAGCTGCACTGATGAATAATGTAGGAACAAACACTTACATCACCAGCTGCACTGATGAATAATGTAGGAACAAACACTTACATCACCAGCTGCACTGATGAATAATGTAGGAACAAACACTTACATCACCAGCTGCACTGATGAATAATGTAGGAACAAACACTTACATCACCAGCTGCACTGATGAATAATGTAGGAGCAAACACTTACATCACCGGCTGCACTGATGAATAATGTAGGAACAAACACTTACATCACCAGCTGCACTGATGAATAATGTAGGAACAAACATTTACATCACCAGCTGCACTGATGAATAATGTAGGAACAAACACTTACATCACCAGCTGCACTGATGAATGATGTAGGAGCAAACACTTACATCACCTGCTGCACTGATGAATAATGTAGGAGCAAACACTTACATCACCGGCTGCACTGATGAATAATGTAGGAGCAAACACTTACATCACCGGCTGCACTGATGAATAATGTAGGAGCAAACACTTACATCGCCGGCTGCACTGATGAATAATGTAGGAACAAACACTTACATCACCAGCTGCACTGATGAATAATGTAGGAACAAACACTTACATCACCAGCTGCACTGATGAATAATGTAGGAACAAACACTTACATCACCAGCTGCACTGATGAATAATGTAGGAACAAACACTTACATCACCAGCTGCACTGATGAATAATGTAGGAACAAACACTTACATCACCAGCTGCACTGATGAATAATGTAGGAGCAAACATTTACATCACCAGCTGCACTGATGAATAATGTAGGAGCAAACACTTACATCACCGGCTGCACTGATGAATAATGTAGGAACAAACACTTACATCACCGGCTGCACTGATGAATAATGTAGGAACAAACACTTACATCACCAGCTGCACTGATGAATAATGTAGGAACAAACACTTACATCACTGGCTGCACTGATGAATAATGTAGGAGCAAACACTTACATCACCGGCTGCACTGATGAATAATGTATGAGCAAACACTTACATCACTGGCTGCACTGATGAATAATGTAGGAACAAACACTTACATCACCAGCTGCACTGATGAATAATGTAGGAACAAACACTTACATCACCGGCTGCACTGATGAATAATGTAGGAACAAACACTTACATCACCGGCTGCACTGATGAATAATGTAGGAGCAAACACTTACATCACCAGCTGTACTGATGAATAATGTAGGAAGAAACACTTACATCACCAGCTGCACTGATGAATAATGTAGGAGCAAACACTCACATCACCAGCTGTACTGATGAATAATGTAGGAACAAACACTTACATCACCAGCTGCACTGATGGATAATGTAGGATCAAACACTTACATCACCGGCTGCACTGATGAATAATGTAGGAACAAACACTTACATCACCGGCTGCACTGATGAATAATGTAGGAGCAAACACTTACATCACCGGCTGCACTGATGAATAATGTAGGAACAAACACTTACATCACCGGCTGCACTGATGAATAATGTAGGAGCAAACACTTACATCACCGGCTGCACTGATGAATAATGTAGGAACAAACACTTACATCACCAGCTGCACTGATGAATAATGTAGGAACAAACACTTACATCACCAGCTGCACTGATGAATAATGTAGGAACAAACACTTACATCACCAGCTGCACTGATGAATAATGTAGGAATAAGCACTTACATCACCAGCTGCACTGATGAATAATGTAGGAACAAACACTTACATCACCAGCTGGATTGCCAACTTGCTCACAGGATGCAGGGGATCAAAATAGGGCAAGAGACCAGTCACCAATGGAGTCCCCCAGGGGTTCAGGGCTGAGACTTTTTCTGTTTGGCATATACATCTCAAAAGTAAAAGGAAATATCAAAGGGCTTTGGCCGACTAAGTTTGAGATGAATGCAAACTAGGAGCAGTTATTGAATCCCCAAATGACAACCATCATGCATGAAGGTTTGTCCCAAACAATAACTGGTGCCAGAATCATGAATTGAAACTTAACTCCAAAAAATACATTATTGTATCCTTTGGGAAGTCATCTACTCCAGGAAACTGCTAAATTGATAATATTCCCTGAGAACTGACCCTGTTGTTTGGCATTTTGGAACTTGTGTGTACAGTGACCTAACCTTTGACCAACATGTGCCCAGAGTCATAAGAAAGTCTTTCTATATTGCACAGATTACAAACAAATTGATTTTGACTAGATCTAGAGATGTTATCGTCCCCCTTTACAAAGCCCTCATTAGGTCAATCATTTTGTATAATACTCACTTTGGCATGTTTCTGTCCAGACCCATGAAACAATTGGAATACCCACAGAGATACCTTACTAAAAGGATACATGTCCTAAATAATATGTCTTGCATGGGCCACCTCAAAGATCTATCACTATACTCAGTATCCTACAGAGTGCTTAGAGGTGACGTGTCTGGCATACAAGGCATCCTCTGACCTAACACAGATGGACCTACTGAACATCAACAAGTCAAATGGTATCAGAAATACTCAGTCCAGGTATCTAAACTGAATGTTGTAGAGAGATGGATATATATCATAGAGGCTATCACTATTCCAGACTATCCATTTAAGTAAAACAAAGCTCATCCCTGTCCATATTCAAATGCAACTTGAATCTAAGGAAGGGTAATAGAAAATGTAGTACAAGATTGCCCCTCATGCCACTAATGGATAGAGGCAGTTCCTAAATCCCCTCAAATTACCTATGATATGATCAGTTATTCTCACTAGGGCTAATATATATCAGCCATGGGATAGGTAAGACCAATCAGGAAATGTTAATTCAAGCACCAAAAGGGAAATTGGCTAAGCTTAAAATGTCCTCCAAGTGAACCTATGTTGTGCTAGTAAACAGTTTTAAAAAAACTGCCCTTTTTAGAACACTAAGTGCCCTTCTTACCTACTGCCTCCCAGCCTTCAATGGCTTCTGGTGCCTCTGCTACAGGCAGGGATACAGGAGGGGAGGGTAGACATTACTTAGTATTACACTGTAACAATTTAATACAATGAGTCTGTATAGGGAGATAGGGACCTGCAGGCAGTGATAAAGGAGGGGAGAGTGGACATTACTTAGTATTATATTGTACCATGTAATATAAGGAGTCTGTGTAGGGAGATGGGGACTTTCAGGCAGGGATACAGGAGGGGACGATGGACATTACTTATAGATTTATAGGTTCATAGGTTCATACAAGGCTATCTGCCCTAGGGCATTTATAAGCCTAGCCAGAGTGTGTTTGGCTTTATCCACCCATTTTAAATTAATTTTGCTACGCCCTTTTTCGAGGTTAGTATACTGTGCGTCTGTCTAACAGTGACACGGAAGTGATACCCGGGGTAAACCTAAGATCCCTCATCCACTCATCAAGATTCCTCTTGAAGAGAGTCAATGAGGGACTCTGCCTAACCTGGACTGGGATTTTATTCCAGAGTGAAGGGAGCCTCTTGGTTGTGAATCTGTCCCTCCAGCATGTCCTATTTATTTCAGTGCTGAGGTTCAAGTCTGTCGAGCGCGTAGCTCGATGGGATCTGGATTTTCTGAGGTGCAGCATGTCCATTAATTCCGGGTTGGACATGGCTTTATACGTCAGGCACAGATCGCCTCTGAGCAGGCGGTATGTCACTGAGTAGAGCTGGAGTTTCTTTAACCGGGCAGCATATGGCATCTGTTTGAGCCCTTTGATCCTCTTGCTGAGGTACTTTTGGGGTCTTTCCAGTTGCTGCAGGTGTCTGGTAAGGTACATCCCAAAAGGGGCATTGCACTCAATTATGGGCCTGATGAGGGATGAGTAAAGAGGCACGATGACCTCCCCTGATCTAGATGTGAATCCCTTCATGATTAGGAGGGCTATATAAAATGTTTTTCTAACCACTTTGGCCATGCGGTTGTCAAATGAGAGATTGCTATCAACTTGGGTCCCCAGGTCCCTAATTGCTTCTTCTGTACTTAATGGATTACCACCTATGTGGTAATTTGTGGGCACTTTGTTTTTGCCAAAGGGGATGACTATACAATTTTTGGCATTTAGCTTGAGGCCATGGCTCTGGCACCAGTTGTCTGTTTCTATGAGGCCCTTTTGGAGGATGCTTGTGTCAGCTGGAGAGTCGATTATAGCGCCCAGTTCTGCGAACTTGGTCAGCCACAGTCCTTCCATGTTGGCCTGTACCTCCGAGAAATATATACCGAACAGGAGAGGTCCCAGGACTGAGCCTTGTGGGACGCCACTTGTAACTGGTTTGGAGTCTGACATGGCTCCAGCAATTCTAACCATGCGGGTTCTGTCCTTGAGCCAGTTTGCAACCCATCTAGTGACATAGTATTACAATGTAACAATGTAATATAAGGAGTCTGTAGGGAGATGGGGACCTGCAGGCAGTGATACAGGAGGGGAGGGTGGACATTATTTAATATTACAATGCAACAATGTAATATAAGAAGTCTGTGTAGGGAGATGGGTACCCATAGACAGTGATACAGGGGGAAGTTGGATATTACTTAGTGTTACAATGTAACAATGTAATATAAGGTGTCTGGGTAGGGAGAAGGGGACCTGCAGGCAGTGATACAGGAGGATAGTGTGTATATTACTTAATATTACAATGTAACAATGTAATATAAGGAATTTGTGCAGGAGGGGTGGAACTGCAGGCAGTGATACAGGAGGGGAGGGTGGACATTACTTAGTATTGCAACGTAACAATGTGATATAAGGAGTCTGTGTACAGAGACTGAGACCTGCAGGCAGGAATAAAGGAGGGGAGGGTGGACATTACTTGGTATTACAATGTAACAATGTAATAGAAGGAGTCTGTGTAGTGACATGGGGACCTGCAGCAGGAATACAGGAGGGGAGGGTGGATATTACTTAGTGTTACAATGTAACAATATGATATAAGGAGTCTGTGTGGGGAGATGGGGACCTGCAGGCAGGGATACAGGAGGGGAGGGTGGACATTACTCAGTATTACATTGTAACAATTTAATATGAGAGTCTGTGTAGGGAGATTGTGACCAGCAGGCAATGATGGATGAGGGAAGGGTAGACATTACTTAGTATTACAATGTAGCAATATAAGGAGTCTGTGTAGGGAGATGGGGACCTGCAGGCAGTGATACAGGAGTGGAGGGTGGACATTACTTAGTGTTGCAATTTAACAATGAAATATAAGGATCTGTGTAGGGAGATGGGGACCTGCAGGCAATGATACAGGAGGGGAGGGTGGACATAACTTAGTGTTACAATTTAACAATGTAATATAAGGGTCTGTGTAAAGAGATGGGGACCTGCAGGCAGTGATACAGGAAAGGAGGGCGGACATTATTTTTTTTTTTTAATTTCTCCAAGTCTTTTGGGTTTCTAATACCAAGACGGGAATGGACCCCATTCCTAAGTCAAAGTATGATTAAAGTTCATGAAATTAGTATTGTTTCAGTCTTTGATGTCAGTCAGTAGTGCTCTTCACAGCACCCGCAATGTGCCCAGTAATGACTCATCCTGCAGTTCGTATGGGGTTACATGGATTGGTAACATATCTAAATACCATTGTAAATTCTTTTTTTATAAGACCTGCTACTTCTACTACTATTGGAACTGTCTGGGTATCTTTCTTCCACATTGCTCTCGTTTCTGCCTGCAGATCTAGATATTTGATGACTTTGTCTCTCTCTGTATACAAGACACTGTAGTCACTGGGTGTGGTGATTTCAATGATCAATGCTACTTTTGTCTTCTTTTCTTGGACCACTATATCCAGTTTTCTAGCATCTATCTTTTGAACTGTTGGTAATGGATGATCCATAGGTTCATAGGTTCATAGGTTCATAGATTAGTACTAAGCTAACTGCCCTTGCGAGCCATTTTAAGCCTAGCCAATTATCCCTTGTGAGACTCAAACCCTGCATCTTGTGCCTGTAAGGCAAACACCTTAACCATTAGGCCATCCTCCCATCCCATGTGATGTAGACTTCATAATTTTCTATGATGCTTTGTGATTTATGTTTCCAGTGTTTTTTGGCAACTTCAGTGACAGAGTGTTTGCACAATCTCCAGTGTAACAGTCTCACCACATTATTATGCCTTTCAGTATACGGTCCTTCTGGTATTAATATGTCGCAACCAGCAATGAGGTGTGCAACTGTTTCAAATTCAGTTTTACAAAACCTACATTTGTCTGTTTCTCCCACATGTTCAATGGACTTTGTAAACTGTGTAAATAGCCCACTATCTTGGGCCACGAATATTAACCTTTTATCTCTTGGTTTGAATTTATCTCTCCTTAACCATTCCTGTGTTTGTTCCTGATCAACATGAGGTTCTTCCAGAAGTTTTCTATACTTGCAACTATATTTATTCATTTTCCACATTTCTTGCCTTTTCTTCTGATCCTTCACCTTATATTCCTTCTTTTGTTTTTTGGCACATTCAGTTGCCATCTGATTTTTATCCACTTCTGGTTAGATTTCCATTCCTGCTTGATGCCGATAAGCTTCTGCTAGATTAAGCAGAGAAGTAATTTTAAATTTATTCTCCTCATGATTCAAAACTTTCACTATGTTTGGACCTTGTGAGGTTAGCGGATATGTGTGGAGTCCCACAACTGCAGATCTATACATATAAAGAATTTCAAGGAGGCGCATCCCTCCTTTGGACTGGGTAATATATAATCTTAGTATGCACTGATTTTTATAAATCATTTGGTGAACATGAAGCATCCTCCTTGTTTTCCTGTCTAATCTGTCCAACACGTTCTGGGGCCAGTCAATCACTCCAAAACTGTAAGTTAGGACAGGAAGAGCAAATTGATTTCTACCTTGAATTTTGTTCCTAGATGTCAATGCTGTTTTCAGGATTTAAGTCTTCTGAAGTATTCCTTGCTAAGTTTTACTCACATTTGTTCATGTTTTATTGTTGATTCTTCATTAATTCCCATGTATCTATACACTCCCTCTTGCTCAAGTTCTTTTATATCACATTCTTGTCCCAAACTGATGTTTTCTTGGTGTTGCAGTTTTCCTGCTTTAAAGGTTGCTTTTGCACATTTATCAAGACCAAATGACATTCTTATATTATCTGAAAAGTTTTGACAACCTGCAGCTGTGCTTTCAGTTCCTCATCTGATGAGCTGTACAGTTTCAAATCATCGACAAAGAGAAGATGAGAAGTCTTTAGACTTTGTTGTTTTCTAGGAGCCAAATTATAGCCATGGCCTAAGCTGTTGAGTAAACAGTTTAATAGATTAAGGGCAAGGCAGAATAGTAACAGTGACAGAGAGTCACCCTGGAAAATCCCCCTTTGAATTTTTATCCCTGGGATAATAATCTGTCCTTTATCATGGCTTAATTGCAAAGTGGTCTGCCACTGTTTCATGGTCACTGTAATGTAGTCGATCAGTGTAGGATGCATCTTATAGATCTTTTAGCACTCTTTTATCCACGAATGTAGGATACTGTCAAATGCTTTTTTGTAGTCAATCCACACCATACTTAGATTCTTCCTCTTTTTACAGTTCTCCGCTATAACTTTAACAACAAATAATCCTTTGTTTCATATGACTTTCTTTTATTGCCCTTTTGTTCTACTGCCATAATTGAATTTTTTTCTAAATGACTATAAATTCTGTCAGCATCAGTTCCCATGTATAGATTATACATTGTCAGAAGGCAAGTAATTCGTCTATAATTTTCAGGGTAGCTTGCAAGTTCACTCTTTAGGATCATTGTTTTTCCTGTTGTTAACCAGGTTGGTGTCTGTTCTGGATGCACATATAAATAGTTCTTATTCATGGCTAAATCTTCGTACAAAAATGTTAATACTTTTAACCAGCAGTTAGGTACTGCATCTGGCCTGGGGTTTTCCAATTAGAGGCTTTTCTTAATTTTGTTTCAATCTGTCTAGTTGTTACTTCATCACATTTTTATATCCTGTACCTTTAAACTTCTTATTCTTTCTTTTACTTCTTCTATCCATTTATCATCTTTGTTATGTTCCACAGGATCTTCATAGATATTTCTCCAAACCGTGTCTATTTCTTCTTTTTTTGGCAGTCTTTCAATTCCTTTTACCTTATTTCCCAGTTCTCTATGAAACCTTTTTGGGTCATCACTATATTACTTATTCTGTACTTTTCCATTATACTTATCTTCATATAGTTTAAGTTTTTCTGCATGTGCTGAGATTTTTAGTTTGTTATTTGCGATAGTGCATGATAGATCCTGGCCTATTCTAATACTGTGCATTGCTTTTATCACATCTATCTTTCTTAGTATTTTTGTTGATCTGTTCCCTCTTCTATAATCTTCTAACAGTGACACTTCTTGTCCTAATTCCTTTATAGTTTTCTCTATTCAATACTTCTATGATGATATTCGACTTCTCCCCTTCCTTTCCCTCACTACCCCGTGTTCTTGTGATAGAACTTTATCCGTTATTAATTTAGCTGCACAGTAATATGTCCTGTTTACTTCTGTTATATCGCATGGATCTCTATGGACAGTCCTAATTACTGTGTGCATTTGTTTTATCAGACGTCTGACTTTTGGGTTTTATTAACCTTCTGCAGTCTATTTCTCTCTTTGATCTTGATATATCTGTCTTTGTCTATTAAATCAAGCAACTCTTCTCTTAACTCCTTTTCTTCCATACTGAGGATACATCCCTTGTTTTCCATTTCCTGCGGGTATTCTATAGAAAGTTCTATAGCATCTTCTTGTGGCACATTCTCTTCAGTTTCATCCTGTGTCATACGTTGCTCAGTCATATGGGAGCTCACTGGCCTATCACTCCTCAACACTGACTGTGTCAGAGTTTCCACAGTTTCCTGTTCCTTCCCTTGCTGTACAGCATCAAGTGAATGTTTATACTGGTTTCCTGTGGAAGGCTCCACAATATCTTCTTATGGTATATGACTAATTGCTTCCTGTTGCACTAGTTTCTCCTTAATTTGGATATCCATTGCTCTATCCTGTTGTGGTGCTTTCTGCATTAGATTTTCTACACTGAATCCTTCTCTTTGCAGCTGTTCCATTACCTCAGTTTCTATTTCTTTGACTTCTCCATTACTAATCTCTTTTTCTACTTTTCCTCTTTGTCTTATTTTTTTGTATTGTAAAGTTTTCCATGTCTGGATTCCTTTTCCTGTATTTCTCTTCAAATATCTTTGGTGCTGCTCTTTTTGTATTGATTAGTTTTGCTTTCTCCTTTGCATAAATATTACACCACATTAAATCTCTTTTCCTTTCCCATGTCCATATTTCTTCTTCACGTGTCTCCTGATCTTCCTGTTTCTCCTTACTTTGGGGACTCACTCCATCCTTCTGTGAGGTAACTTGTGTTAGACCTTCTACACCAAATCCTTCACTTCGCAGGCTCTCCGTAACTTCAACTTCTATTTTTTTAACTTCTGCTTTACTGGTCTTCTTTTCTACATTCCATCTTTGTAATATTATTTTTTTAACGTCTCAAGTGCCATAAAGACGTTAAAGTGGACTATTGAGGATAAGAAAGAAATGATGTATTGTTACTATTATGCAAAAAGCCCAGAATTTCCAGACACAAGATATACAAAATGATTAAGAGAGAAACTACAGGAAAGAAAAATACTTCTACAACAAAAACTGTCAGAAGCTTCAAATGAAAATTTGTGTTCATTAATACAACAGATTTGTGAAAAACAGTATATAGATCAAGAAATCTTAATCTGTTTGGAAAATGAAGCATCTGAGGAAGTGAAAAATATAAACATTACTACTTCCTTCTACAACATGGGGGGCCATCCTCCCCCTGGGCCTGGCCCCATTGTAGGAATGTTTCCATATTTTCTGGATTCTATACTGTCATCGTTTCCAGTCCTGGCACCAGTGCACCTACCAGGGTTGGGCACTTTTTTATCCTGGACCTTGTGCACCCAGCTATCTTTTTTAATTTTTGACCTACTTCTGTCCTTGACATATGCTATATAAATACAGTCTATATATCTGTGTCGTCTTGATGAGATTTTGTGAAAAAAAGGGTCCACCTCATGAAGTACTCACCAAGACTTGAGGATGAATTCAATTTCAGCAATACTACTCTCCTTTGCTTGCTGATGTTTCATATCTCCATTCGGATCCCTTACTTACTGTTACACTGTAACAATGTAATATAAGGAGTCTCTGTAGAGAGATGGGTGATACTTACTGTTACACTGTAACAATGTAATATAAGGAGTCTCTGTAGAGAGATGGGTGATACTTACTGTTACACTGTAACAATGTAATATAAGGAGTCTCTGTAGAGAGATGGGTGGTACTTACTGTTACACTGTAACAATGTAATATAAGGAGTCTCTGTAGAGAGATGGGTGATACTTACTGTTACACTGTAACAATGTAATATAAGGAGTCTCTGTAGAGATGGGTGATACTTACTGTTACACTGTAACAATGTAATATAAGGAGTCTCTGTAGAGAGATGGGTGATACTTACTGTTACACTGTAACAATGTAATATAAGGAGTCTCTGTAGAGAGATGGGTGATACTTACTGTTACACTGTAACAATGTAATATAAGGAGTCTCTGTAGAGAGATGGGTGATACTTACTGTTACACTGTAACAATGTAATATAAGGAGTCTCTGTAGAGAGATGGGTGATACTTACTGTTACACTGTAACAATGTAATATAAGGAGTCTCTGTAGAGATGGGTGATACTTACTGTTACACTGTAACAATGTAATATAAGGAGTCTCTGTAGAGAGATGGGTGATACTTACTGTTACACTGTAACAATGTAATATAAGGAGTCTCTGTAGAGAGATGGGTGATACTTACTGTTACACTGTAACAATGTAATATAAGGAGTCTCTGTAGAGAGATGGGTGATACTTACTGTTACACTGTAACAATGTAATATAAGGAGTCTCTGTAGAGAGATGGGTGATACTTACTATTACACTGTAACAATGTAATATAAGGAGTCTCTGTAGACAGATGGGTGATACTTACTGTTACACTGTAACAATGTAATATAAGGAGTCTCTGTAGAGAGATGGGTGATACTTACTGTTACACTGTAACAATGTAATATAAGGAGTCTCTGTAGAGAGATGGGTGATACTTACTGTTACACTGTAACAATGTAATATAAGGAGTCTCTGTAGAGGGATGGGTGGTACTTACTGTTACACTGTAACAATGTAATATAAGGAGTCTCTGAAGAGAGATGGGTGATACTTACTGTTACACTGTAACAATGTAATATAAGGAGTCTCTGTAGAGAGATGGGTGATACTTACTGTTACACTGTAACAATGTAATATAAGGAGTCTCTGTAGAGAGATGGGTGATACTTACTGTTACACTGTAACAATGTAATATAAGGAGTCTCTGTAGAGAGATGGGTGATACTTACTGTTACACTGTAACAATGTAATATAAGGAGTCTCTGTAGAGAGATGGGTGATACTTACTGTTACACTGTAACAATGTAATATAAGGAGTCTCTGTAGACAGATGGGTGATACTTACTGTTACACTGTAACAATGTAATATAAGGAGTCTCTGTAGACAGATGGGTGATACTTACTGTTACACTGTAACAATGTAATATAAGGAGTCTCTGTAGACAGATGGGTGATACTTACTGTTACACTGTAACAATGTAATATAAGGAGTCTCTGTAGAGATGGGTGATACTTACTGTTACACTGTAACAATGTAATATAAGGAGTCTCTGTAGAGATGGGTGATACTTACTGTTACACTGTAACAATGTAATATAAGGAGTCTCTGTAGAGAGATGGGTGATACTTACTGTTACACTGTAACAATGTAATATAAGGAGTCTCTGTAGAGAGATGGGTGATACTTACTGTTACACTGTAACAATGTAATATAAGGAGTCTCTGTAGAGATGGGTGATACTTACTGTTACACTGTAACAATGGAATATAAGGAGTCTCTGCAGAGAGATGGGTGATACTTACTGTTACACTGTAACAATGTAATATAAGGAGTCTCTGTAGAGATGGGTGATACTTACTGTTACACTGTAACAATGTAATATAAGGAGTCTCTGTAGAGAGATGGGTGATACTTACTGTTACACTGTAACAATGTAATATAAGGAGTCTCTGTAGAGAGATGGGTGATACTTACTGTTACACTGTAACAATGTAATATAAGGAGTCTCTGTAGAGAGATGGGTGATACTTACTGTTACACTGTAACAATGTAATATAAGGAGTCTCTGTAGAGAGATGGGTGATACTTACTGTTACACTGTAACAATGTAATATAAGGAGTCTCTGTAGACAGATGGGTGATACTTACTGTTACACTGTAACAATGTAATATAAGGAGTCTCTGTAGACAGACGGGTGAAAAGGGAGGAGGAAAGCCCGGCAGGTACCTGGGAAATGTTTTCTTTGTGGGAGAAAAGTGAAGGTGTGACAACAAAGATAAGGAGCTAGACAGTGAAGCTCTGAATGAGATGGCTGCCGATCACAATGTTAACAGTGCAAAAATGCAAATACAAACTGCACCTTCTGCAGGATTGTCTAATGGCATTTTAGCTGAAATCATAAATGAGAATAAGCCTGTGGTGGGAAGTGTGTTATCCCCTGGAGTGATGTGATAGAACAGGGTTTGGCTTCCTCTCCATAAATAGATATTAATGCTGAAAATGGAACTGAACAACAACAAAACATCTAGTTTTCTGTCTCTATTGCTTCTAGTGGTTTAAAAATGGAATTTCCTGGGTCACCCGCATCTGATGGTGTTAAAAAAAATCAGTGTGTATAAAGTCAAAAAGATATTCCTATTGGGGGATTCCAAGATGGTGGTCTTTTGAGAAGTACCCTCTCCACATGGTTCCTAATCTAATGAGCTGAATTACTGCAATAAACCAGCAGATCTTGGATAAAGAATTCTCAGCTGAAAAGAACTACCTGCTCTGAGCCTGTTTCTACTTGAATCATCTTAAAATCCACTAAAACTACGAATTAAACTCAATTTACTATTCAGCTGTTACCAAAACTAGCATACACATGGAAATTAGAGGCCTGAAGGCTTCAGCACCTCAGCAACAGACAGCAACCACGAGGGGAAGATTCAGGCAAAGCCGAGGTGAGGAAATGCCTAAGGATATAGAAGGGATGGACAATCAAACATCAAAAACTAAACTGTCAGTTATTTCATCCCCAGAAAAAGATGTGACCCCTAAAAGACAGAAAACATCCAAAACTTAACAAGAAATAGTGAAAGAACCAGCTAGGCAGAAGGCCGATGTCACACTTTCCGATATTCAATTAAAAATTCTAGACATGGAAGCAAGGAGCAGGTGAAACAACCTTATCATCAGAGGTCTACCAGAGAAGTATGAGCAAAGTCAACTGATTCCCACTTTAAAACAATTTTTCAGCACTCTGCTTCATCCAAGAGACCCTTCGGCAGAATGCACTATTGAAAAAGATATTCCTATTAACACGTATAAAATATACAATGTTATTCATTGTTTATGGTTTGGTGTATAACAGCTAAGATAATTAATTTATTTAGTTGCAAAGCACAACCGTAATTTAATTTTCTGTGTGCTTTTTCCTGTTGCATCTGCAAAAGATGAAACATTATCTGTAAGTCATGCCCCTCCCCATCCTGGGTATTCTTCAGTGAGGGCAAGAGCTGGCTTGGTAAACCTCAGTAATGAGTTATGCCCTCACCTGCAACAATTAAGCCATATTTATTTAGGTCTCACCCCAACTCTAAACAGGGGGTCAGATAATCCACATCACTGTGTGGACCCCCCAATGCCAGATCCAGTACTTCCTTCTTGTATACACAATGAGAGATACTGCTGAAGCATCTTGGTGGCAAACACCCTCCATGGGAATGCCAGTTGCAGTGTCACCCTTCCTCCAAGGGAGATTATGGCATTGGACAGGCCAGAACAGCCCCTCCCTCCCAAGCTGGGCATTTCTGTCTTCCTGACAGCTCCATCAAGTGCTTGAACTAGTAAACAATCATGGACCATCAGGCTTTATTCCCCTTGTGCCATTCGAGTCGGCTCCTGCAATGTTAATTTCATTTTTCCTTTGCGTAGTGATATTACCTTTATGCAAAAAGAGGGTTAATGAGTCTCTATGAAATGACTGTAAAGATGAACATTCAATTTCAAAAACGAATTTAGAATGGATGATATTTGAAAGACAAAATTTATGGATTATTTCAAAGACTACTGTTTAACTGTACATAGTGTTAAAAAAAATATTCGGTGAAAGACAGCTTTGGATTGGAGTCTGGGAAGAGTGCATTGCTTTAAACGCTGCTAATATTAAGTGGGGCATACATTGAGTTAGTAACCCAACGCTGCTAATATTAAGTGGGGCGTACATTGAGTTAGTAACCCAACGCTGCTAATATTAAGTGGGAGTACATTGAGTTAGTAACCCAATGCTGCTAATATTAAGTGGGGCGTACATTGAGTTAGTAACCCAATGCTGCTAATATTAAGTGGGGCGTACATTGAGTTAGTAACCCAATGCTGCTAATATTAAGTGGGGCGTACATTGAGTTAGTAACCCAACGCTGCTAATATTAAGTGGGGCGTACATTGAGTTAGTAACCCAACGCTGCTAATATTAAGTGGGGCGTACACTGAGTTAGTAACCCAATGCTGCTAATATTAAGTGGGGTGTACATTGAGTTAGTAACCCAACGCTGCTAATATTAAGTGGGGCGTACATTGAGTTAGTAACCCAATGCTGCTAATATTAAGTGGGGCGTACATTGAGTTAGTAACCCAACGCTGCTAATATTAAGTGGGGCATACATTGAGTTAGTAACCCAACGCTGCTAATATTAAGTGGGGCGTACATTGAGTTAGTAACCCAACGCTGCTAATATTAAGTGGGGCATACATTGAGTTAGTAACCCAACGCTGCTAATATTAAGTGGGGCGTACATTGAGTTAGTAACCCAACGCTGCTAATATTAAGTGGGGCGTACATTGAGTTAGTAACGCAACGCTGCTAATATTAAGTGGGGCGTACATTGAGTTAGTAACCCAACGCTGCTAATATTAAGTGGGGCGTACATTGAGTTAGTAACCCCCACTCCAGCGAGTCTTGTTCATTTGTTGCTATAAATTTAAATTCCTGCTGTGGGTGTTTGTAGAGCTACTAGTTTTGCAAAGAAATAAGAGGTCAAACAGGACTGGGTCTTTCATGGCTCAAAACGCTCAGGTCACCTTGGAGTAGCCTGCAGGCCTGTAGACTGCCAGGTTTAAGAAAAGATGTGATAATCTATCAGGATAATTGAATGATTTAAGGCCTTTATTTATTTATTTTGTTAAAAATATTTGGGACCTCTTAAGTGACACGCTTGGATTTGTACATTGTATTTAATGATGTGTTTGATAAAGGAAGCGTACACAGTGGTAAGCTGACTTATTTGTATCTTGAAGATATTTCCATGGAAATTAAATGAACTTTGAAAGCTGTTAGATATGTCATTCTGCCACACTTACAAACAAAACGTGTGGTAGAACAAAGTGTCTAGATGCTTTTGAAGGCACTGCTTCTTCACAGGGACACTTGTTTCAAACCGTTGTCAGTTTGGATTCACCAAGTGTTTTACCATCTTTGAAAACCTTTGAAATTTAGTAAAACACTGTTTCTATATTTCTTTCTGTAAATGGTACTACATGGAACAAAGTTTCATGCACTGCAAAGAATTATGACTGAGTCTCACCATTCATAGCCCTTAGTATGCGTTCTTGACAACGATGCCAAGATTCACCTCTCAAGTTTTGCTCTCATGGTAAATTGTTTGTTATCCATGTCTCAAGCACATAATAAGTGCGTTATGATTGCAGACCCAATCATAATCTTCTGTGTTATCTCTGCAGCATATGACTCTAGGCTTAACATGAAAATAGTCCATGTAGATTAAGGTTTTAGCTCAGTTAACAAATAAAACAAATAAGTTGACTGAAGCCCCTTTAAATGAAAATGATGCAATTGTGAATGATTCCGTTAAAACAGTTTTGTTAACTGAAGAAAGTTCCTGTTAGGAAAAATATGCAGTTTTAGAATCTGATGATGGTTTACATGTAAATGCAAATGGTAAAGGGAAACAGGAAACATGAGATCCTGCTAAATATAGGACATGACAAAAATGACCCAGAATACATAAAAACAGAACACGATTGTTTTGTACTGCTACTGCTGAGAATAGAACCCACAGCCTTCTGATCTTCTTATACCAAAGGGAGGTATGCTACCTGTCAAACAGCAGGGACCAGAAGGATGGGAGGCCTTTGTAGTTTACTAGGCATGTTATGTGGGAGAGTGAGACACCTCACTACAATCAGGTTAGTTGGAGGAACATCACTTGCCATTTAAAGCAAAATGACACTGAGCAGATCAGCTTGCACAGTGCAGTGCTACAGCGGTAGCATTGTCACCTCACAGGAAAAGGTTCTACAGTTTGATTCTTGGCTGGGGTTCCTTCTGTGGGGAGTCTGCATGTCCTCCCTGAGTTTGTGTGGGTCTCTTCCCATGTTACAAAAACATGTGCCTAGAGTGTTTCTACCTGGGCCTCTGCTGAAAATTGGCTTTGTTCCCAGTAAAAAAAGTTAGGCAAATAAAAATAGTGCATGAACATTTGTAGTAAACCCTAGTTTTTATGTTTCTGGCTTACGGAAAAAATGAACTTTCAAGTATAATATTTAATATGGTCTGTGGTCTAAATTAAGCCCTATTAAAAGAGGGGCATTTCATATTATACATAATTGACTTATTTATTAATTTATTTATTTCAGTTTGTTAACTGGGTAGGTGGGCTAGTCCAAGGACTGTTTTCAGCCACAACCCGGTCTCAAGGCAAGGTAAATACCAAAATACAAACATGAATTAATGAAAATAAAAGAATAGATGATAATGAATATAAATAACTAGAAAATGCAGCAAGATTCTTGAAAAAAAAACATTGTAACACTTCTCAGGTTCAACTATGAAATTAATATATATTTTTAAAAGAAATAATGGATGCTAATAATCTAAATACTTTTGAAAAGAATTAACAAACTATTGTGGCACAATGGTGCAGCAGTTAGCATTGTCACCCCACAGTAAGAGGTTCTCTGGTTCAATTCTCAGCTGGGGTGCCTTCTGTGTAGAATCTGCATGTCCTCCCTGCATTGGTGTGGGTTTGTCCTGGGTGGCCTGGTTTCCTCCCACATTCCAAAGACATGCATCTGGAGTGTTTCTCCTCGGGCCTCTGTGGAAAATGGGCTCTGTCCTAGCTAGACTTTCCTGGTAAACAATAAAGTAATGCTTTTAACATGATAATGTTTATTAAAATGGGCTCTGTCCTAGCTAGACTTTCCTGGTAAACAATAAAGTAATGCTTTTAACATGATACTGTTTATTAAAATGGGCTCTGTCCTAGCTAGACTTTCCTGGTAAACAATAAAGTAATGCTTTTAACATGATAATGTTTATTAAAATGGGCTCTGTCCTAGCTAGACTTTCCTGGTAAACAATAAAGTAATGCTTTTAACATGATAATGTTTATTAACTTTTCACACAGCTCACAATAGTTAACATTTAAGCGGCAGTGGACATGCATGGCACCATTACTTTCTCCATTGGCAGCTGGTTCTATCACCCTTCTATTTCACATTTCCTCCTTAATTCAGATTTGAACTTAGCCCAAAGTCAATGGTTACATTTCATCTTTTTTGTGACTAAGTCTTCTATAGTCATATACTTGGGGTAGTAAACTCAGTTCATCTTGGTTAGTAGGGGTAACATATCAAATCTAATCACTTTTTGCATCCCTTAAGCAAGTTGTGCTGAGTATTTCCCTGTTACTTTAATTTCCTTTCACTTTTCTCCTACCTTCCCCCATTTCCTCCCCTTAATGCCATGCCACTTACCTGGACATCGTCTTTCTGTCATGTTTTACTTTTGAGCCACTTGAGTAAATATCTTTTCAACCTCTGTCGAAGTGGGGGCTTACCTACCTCTGTTTTCTTGTAATTGCCTTTTTCTGCACTAACATTATCATTTATATCTTCTGCCTATTTTATTCTTTTATTTGACCATCTGTCTCCAGCAAAAGCATATATTTAGTTATCTCTACTTCACTATTATTTTCCTGACTGGTATCTTCAATTCTTCTTTAAATGCAAGTAGGTGCTGTTGGATCCAGTGTTACATCTCCAAAAGTCCCCATTGTCGCTGGGAATCACCTTGTCAGCCTGGCTGCCCTTGGATCCAGTGTTACAACTCCAACAGTCCCCATTGTCACTGGGAATCACCTTGTTAGCCTGGCTGGCATATAGCTGTAATACAATGCCCCTTTTGGGATGTACCTTACCCGACACCTGCAGCAATTAGAAAGACCCCAAAAGTATCTCATCAAGAGGATCAAGGGTCTCAAACAGATGCCATATGCTGCTCGGTTAAAAAAACTCCAGCTCTACTTAGTTGCATACCACCTACTTCGAGGCGATCTATGCCTGACATACAAAGCTATGTCAAATCCAGAATTAATGGACATGCTCCACCTCAGTAAATCTAAATCCCTTAGAGCCACACACTCGAGGGACTTGAACCTCAGCACAGAAATAAATAGAACTTGCTGGAGGGACAGATTCATAACCCAGAGACTCCCTTCGCTCTGGAATAGAATTCCAGTTCATGTGAGGCAGAGCACCTCACTGAATCTCTTCAAGAAGAATCTCGATAGGTGGATGGGGGATCGTAGGTTTGTCCCAGGGATTACTCCCGTGTCACTATTAGACAGAGGCACAGTAAACAAAACCTTAAAAAGGGCACAGTATACTCAAATCAAGGGGTGGCGTATGCCATACAGAATCAGGCTAGGCTTATAATTGCCCCAGGGCAGATAGCCTAGTATGATCCTATGAACCTATGAATAATGCAGACATTGTCATGTGAAAATTCTAAATTTCTTTGATTTAGTTACATACCTTGGTAACTGCATTGTCTAACACCCACCCCCCATTCTCCCCCTCCGCCATACATCTCTTACATTCCCTGCTAAACATTTTTCTCTTTGTCCTCACTGCCTCAGGCCCCTGATATCAAACCAGTTCCCATTCCTCATGCTAACCTTCAATGGTTAATATTACCCCAAACTTTAGACATTCTAGTGTTTCTTGTCCTGCCTCTTGCCAGTCTCTCCCATTTAGTTATGAGCCCCTGATTGTCCCATTCCTTTTCATTAGAGAGTGCATATTTTCCCTCCAGTTTGCCCCAACTTTTCAATAAGTCCCCTTTAAGTATTTGTGCCTAATATTGTTCTTTAGTTCTCTTCTTCTTCCGTCTCCATAACGTTTACCTCGCCCTACCCTTCTTTGTCCCCATATCAATAACAGTTCCTCTCTCCATTCCTTTAACTTATCATTCTGAAAAAATTCTCTAGCCGTCTACATTTCTTTTAATATTGGCAACTGAATGTCAGAACTGGGCATTCTACTGATATTTTTCATATATTGCCCCCTCTTCTTACTTGTTTCAGTCTCTCACTTATCACCTGATATTGAGTAGCTGTCAGTCTAAGGATATCAGTAATTTGACAGGCTATCATATACTGATTTATGGTGCTCTATCCCCTGACAGAGCACCTCCCTTTCATGATATGCATGACTGCCTCTTGAAAAAATTCCTCGTTACTTACTTCACTTTTCTCATGTATGCCCCATGAGGGCATATCTGAAAAAATGTGCCCTGGATACAGGAGTTGAGGAAACGTTACATAGCTGCAAAACTTGTACTTTTTCTGTTGTATCTCAAGTCTAATATGATTCCATTTTCCACCTGTTTTTTTATTTTTCATATTCTCTAACATATCCCTAACAAATATTCAACTGTTCTCTTTAGCCGTATCACTAAACACTTAATTTCTTCTTTCCATACCCCGTCTCGCACAGTGCCTAACTGCTCTCTTCATTTCATATTAATAGGAATGGCCTGCATTTTAGCTTGATTCCATTTTTATTCCACTACCCTACTACAGCTGCCAATTATATCTCGCAATTTGCCTAAGACCTTTACCAGGTCTCTGAATGTTATCAGAATGTCATCTGCGTACAGCAAGATCTTGAATTGCCTATCCACACATTAATACTCTTGAATTGCCCACCCATTAATACTCTTGAATTGCCTATCCACACATTAATACTCTTGAATTGCCCACCCATTAATAGTCTTGAATTGCTTATCCACCCATTAATACTATTGAATTGCCTATCCACCCATTAATACTACTGAATTTCTGGATTCCCAGTTACTGTTGCCAATGGTTCTAGATAAATTATCAAATGGCATTTGGGGGGGGGGCATCCCTGCCTTGTCCTCCTCTCTAACCCAAATTCTCCTGACATTCTCACACTTACCTTTACTCTTTCGTTAGCACCCTCATAAATCTTTTCCAGCATATTCACCCATCTCTCTATGGGAATGCCCACCTACTCATTAACTCAAATAAATATTACCATGCCACCCTACCAGGTGCCTTTTCAGCTTCTGATGACAGTACAGCAAGTTTCCTTTCCTTCTGCTGGGCATCCCTCATAATCCCCCATAATCATCACCTTTATGATGCTATCGCCCATCCTCCAACCTCGCAAACCAGTTGGATCTTCACGTACCATGCCTGGGGCAATCTTGGCTAATAGGTTTCATAGGTTTCATAGGTTTATACTAGGCTATCTGCCCTAAGGCATTTATAAGCCTAGCCCAGAGTTTTGTGGCTTGCGCCACCCCTTATATGAAAAAAATACTGTGCCCATTAGTTTGTTGTGCCTCTGTCCAGCAGTGACACAGAGATGATTCCCGGGGTAAACCTATGATCTCCCATCCACAGGTCAAGATTTCTCTTGAACAGAGCCAGCGAGGTGCCCTGCCTCACATGGACCAGGATTCTATTCCACAGCATAGGGAGTCTCTGAGTGATAAATCTATCCCTCCAGCACATCCTATTTATATCCGTGCTAAGGTTTAAGTCACTTGCTCTAGTGGTTCTGGTGGATTTGGATTTTTTGAGGTGGAGCATGTCCATTAATTCCTGGTTGGACATGGCCTTGTACGTCAGGCACATGTCACCTCTGAGCAGACGGTATGCGACTGAATAGAGCTGGAGTTTCTTCAATCTGGCAGCATATGACAGATTTTGGAGTCCCTTTATCCTTTTGGTGAGGTACCTTTGGGGTCTCTCCAATTGCTGCAGATGTCGGGTGAGATACATCCCGAATGGGGCATTGTACTCGATCATTGGTCTGATAAGTGAAGAGTACAGGGGAACAATGACCTCACTAGATCTGGATGTGAATCCCTTCATGATCAGGTGGGCAATGTAGAAGGTCTTTCTAACCACTTTAGCAACGTGAGTGTCAAAAGAAAGGCCACTGTCAACCTGGGTCCCCAGGTCCCTGATAACCTCTTCTGTGCTTAGAGGATTGCCACCTATATGGTAGCTTGGGGTTACCTTGTTTTTCCCGAAGGGTATGACTATACATTTTTTGGTGTTTAACTTCAGGCCATGGCTCTTGCACCAGCTATCAGTTTCCGTGAGTCCCCTCTGAAGGATATCCGTGTCTGATGCACTTTCCACTATGGCGCCCAGTTTGCAGTCATCTGCAAACTTTGTCAGCCAAAGTCCTCCCATGTTGGCCTGTACTTCTGAGAAGTAGATGCCGAACAATAGGGGGCCAAGGACCGAGCCCTGTGGGACACCACTTGTGACTGGCTTGGAGTCTGACATAGCGCCAGCAACTCTAACCCTGTGGGTTCTGTCCTTAAGCCAGTTTGCAACCCATCTTGTGACATATGGGTTTACACTTAAGTTGGTAAGTTTTTCTACAATACCCGAGTGGGGTATTGTGTCGAAAGCTTTTGCAAGGTCAAGGTAGGCTGTATGGACTGCCTTTCCCTCATCAATGGCCTTGGTGACTGTTTCGAAGAAGTCGACCAAGTTCAAAAGGCATGATCTGCCCTTGACAAAGCCAAACTGGGACGGGTCCAATGTCTGCAAGTCCCCTATATCTTTGTTTATGAGCTCCATTATGATCCTTTCCATAGCTTTGCAGACTAGACTTGTTAAGCTTATGGGGCGGTAATTACCAGGGTCCGTAGAGGCACCACCTTTGTGGAGTGGGACCACAGTTGCCGTACGCCACTCCTTGGGCACGTATCCTGTGATAAGGCTGAGATTAAACAGCTGCCTTATGTGCGGGTTTAGTTCCTCATTGAGCTCGTGTAGCACACAGCCGGGGACACCATCCGGTCCCATTGATGCTGTGTTTTTAGCTTTAGAGAGCAGCTTTCACCTGCGCATTTGAGATGTCTGAGAGGCTACACTCCGCTGGGATAGTTATCTCTCCTTTAGGGGGAGAGGGGGTGAAGTTTGCACTGAACCAGTCTGCCAGTATGTTGGCAATGTCTGTGGGTTCAGTGATTTTTGTACCATTTTGGACTAATTCTGAGCATATCTGGGAGTTTCCACCCAGGTTCCTAACATAGTTGAAAAAGGCCTTATGATTGTCCTTTGAATCCATGGCAATTTTTCTCTCAAAACTGGCCTTATTTGATTTTATGAGTGCTCATATTTTTTTACTGAGAATGATCAGGGGTGACTTCCCTTTTATGGATTTTGTTTTATCATGTAATAGCTTTCTCCTCTTATTGTAAAGTTTATTAATGGCTGGGGTCCACCAGACTGGACGTTTGCCCTTGATGGAAAGAGTCTTGGTTTTATTTGGGATTGCCTGATCCATGCAGTCCTGGAGGTGTTCATAGAAGGCATTTGTAAGGGCTTCCGCAGCTTGGGTTGTGGTTTCCTCTGGCTCAGGGGCCTTGAAGGATACCACACCAGTCTTGAGTAGTGTGAAGTTTGCTTTAGAGAAGTTCTTCACTGTGGTCTTTTTTGTTTGGGGTGGGGGCGGGATGTGGATTTCCAGTGAGATTAGTTTATGATCAGATCTCACCAATGAGGGATATACTTCTGGTGCGGAGCATTTTGTCCTCATGTTTGTGATAATGAGATCTAGTATATTTTCTCCTCTCGTGGGAACAGTGACTAGTTGTTCCATGGCATTTGAATTTATGAACTCCAGGAACCATTAGGCTAGAAAGTTAGGGCTTGAGTAATGTTCCCCGTCTATATTCGGGTAGTTGAAGTCACCCAATATGATAGTGTTTGGAGATACATTTATACCCTCCAGTGTCTTCAGGAAGGCTGTGTGGGGTTCCTGAGTTTGAGAGGGTGGCCTGTAGCATGCTACAAATTGTAGAGCAGTTTTGCCTATGGTTAGTTGAACCTGGATGGTTTCCGAAGCTTCGTGCGTTGCCACCAACCTGGAGGTGTGGGTATCCTTTATGAATATAGATACACCCCCTCCTTTTGTGGTGTGGTCCAGGTTTTGGGGCCGGAACGCATGACATGAGGTAAAACCTGATAGTGCCGGGGTGCTCTCAGGAGCCTTGAACCAGGTTTCAGTTACAGCACAGACATCAATGTTCTCCATACTGAGAAGGGCCTCGAGTGCATGCATTTTGAGATTCAGACTTCTGGCATTGAGCAGCATTACCCTCAGTTTCCTCTCATTTTTGTTTTCTAGGGTGGTAGGTTTAGAATTTGATCCTTGCCTAAAAAAGGCACTATGGGGGTGGCAAGAGTCTTAGCCAATATCCGGAATCCCAGGGGTGACAGGTGCAAGCCATCCCTTGCGAAGCAGCGTGGCTTGTCAAGCATGTCATCCCAGGCAGACAGACACTGGATCCCCTTTGAATGACACCAGGAGTTAAGCCAATTGTTAAAGCTGATCATCTTGTCTCTATATTGTGGTATCATTCTTGGTGAAGGAAGGATACTGCTCAAGGTCAGGGTCATACCTGCCTGGGCTACATAATCAGAGAGCTCCTCTATGTCTCTTTTCATGTAGTCCAGGGAGGTACGTCTCAGGTCGTTCACACCAGCATGGACAATGACTGTGTCATATTTGTACTTGCCGTGGAGTGACCAGAGTGCTTATGTTATGTGGCGAATTCTAGCGCCTGATAGGCAGCTTACTGTGACCCTCTCCTTGTTCAGCCTGGTGAGTGGGACGTCAGTGTGTCTGACTATGGAGTCACCTATGACAAGTATGTTTGGTGTTGTATTTGGCCTTAAGGGCAGTGACTGCTTTGCACACTGATTTTGTGGTTTATGTGTTGCTTGTGGGGTGTCTTGAGGTAGCAGTTGCTTGGGTGTCTGCTTTGGAGGCCTCTGCTGTTTAGGTAAATTTTTACTCAGAGCCTCTGAGTAAGTCTTTGTGTGTTTATGTGCTTGATTCAGTGGTGTGGTAGCATTATGTGAGGCTGGTTTTGTGGTGTGTGTAGTTGCCTTCTCCTCTTGTCTGGTCTTGCCAGTCCTGAGTTGAGAGAGCTCAGCCTCCAGTTTGGCTAAATAGCTGCATCTCTCGCAAGTATTTGTGTTATGTGGGAGGAAGAGAGGGTTGTCTGTGTACATGAGGCAATTGTAACATTGCCTCAATATTCCCAGATTCACCAACTGGGCAGGAGAGGACACCAGCATCTGGCCCTTCGACATGCTAGAAATTTAAGAAGTTAGGTATGAGACTGAATAAGAGAGGACTTAATAAGGAAGTGGGTACTCCTGGGGGGGGGGGGGTTCAAAAGTGAGGGACTTTGTATAATATAGGAGTGCTTAACCTGCAAGGAAGATGCTTTTAAGACAAGTGCTTTTTTTTTTCAGAAAAAAATTTTAGGAACAAGTGCTGCGCTTTTTAGTTAAGGGATATACTGTTTAGGTTACTAGTAGAGCAGTTCTAAGGGAAAAAATGAAGAGCAGACTTTATGGAGCCAGAAAAAGTTTAACCTTGTTAAACCGGTGCTGCCCGATGCTGCTCTAGTGGCAACTCCACTCTATATCGCGCTAAAGCACGCTAAAGCGTGCTTTATAGCAGGGGGCTGGAAAAGGCAGGAAATGACCCAAAATGGCCAATGAATTACAAGTTACTGTCTTAAACCACTCCTCTGAGGACAAACAGGCAGCTCAGTACTCCCCACTCCCACTGGTGAGTAAAGAAACTTCCCCCTGACCAAACAAAGAAAATGGAGAAGTACAGGAACCAAGACAAAGCCCAGGGATCAGCAAAACC
Source organism: Protopterus annectens (assembly GCF_019279795.1). Classification (NCBI taxonomy): domain Eukaryota; kingdom Metazoa; phylum Chordata; order Ceratodontiformes; family Protopteridae; genus Protopterus; species Protopterus annectens. The sequence goes on from NC_056736.1 coordinate 743,372,759, forward strand.
TGATCACTGGAACAAACTAGCCAGGAAAGTTAGGAAAACAAGAATATATATATTTTTTTTTCAAATTTCTTTCACAGACAGAACAGAAAACACAATAAATGCTTTGCTTTTTGATTAAATGCTTTCAAAAGCTAGTACACTTGAGTGTATTAGCCTGTAGTTTAACTTTTAAGCAAACTTAAACTAAGAAGTGCAACCAAAAATTAAAGCTTATAAAAACAGGAAAAACAGGTAATACCACTATAAAATAGACAGAAACAGTCGTCGAATAACACAAATGGTCGAAAAATGCAAGAAAAAATACTTAAAATCTGGAAAGATGCTTTTTCTGTTCTCTGCTGCTCTAGGAACTCTGCTGGATACCACGAGGAGCTGTGCTGAGTTCCCTACAGCCAGAAAAGCCCGCCAAAGCGTGCTTTATAGCAGGGGGCTGGAAAAGGCAGGAAATGATCCAAAATGGCCAATGAATTACATGTTACAGTCTTAAACCACTCCTCTGAGGACAAACAGGCAGCTCTGTACTCCCCACTCCCACTGGTGAGTAAAGAAACTTCCCCCTGACCAAACAAAGAAAATGGAGAAGTACAGGAACCAAGACAAAGCCCAGGGATCAGCAAAACCTGATCACTGGAACAACTAGCCAGGAAAGTTAGGAGAACAAGAATATTTTTTTGTTTTTTTTTTCAAATTTTTTTCACAAGACAGAACAGAAAACACAATAAATGCTTTGCTTTTCGATTAAATGCTATCAAAAGCTAGTACACTTGAGTGTATTAGCCTGTAGTTTAACTTTTAAGCAAACTTAAACTAAGAAGTGCAACCAACAATTAAAGCTTATAAAAACAGGAAAAACAGATAATACCACTATAAAATAGAAAGAAACAGTAGTCGAATAGTACAAATGGGTGAAAAATTCAAAAAAAAATACTTAAAATCTGGAAAGATGCTTTTTCTGGTCTCTGCTGCTCTAGGAACTCTGCTGGATACCACGAGGAGCTGTGCTGAGTTCTCTACAGCCAGAAAAGCCCTCCAAAGCGTGCTTTATAGCAGGGGGCTGGAAAAGGCAGGAAATGACCCAAAATGGCCAATGAATTACAAGTTACTGTCTTAAACCACTCCTCTGAGGACAAACAGGCAGCTCAGTACTCCCCACTCCCACTGGTGAGTAAAGAAACTTCCACCTGACCAAACAAGGAAAATGGAGAAGTACAGGAACCAAGACAAAGCCCAGGGATCAGCAAAACCTGATCACTGGAACAACTAGCCAGGAAAGTTAGGAGAACAAGAATATTTTTTTGTTTTCAAATTTTTTTCACAGACAGAACAGAAAACACAATAAATGCTTTGCTTTTCGATTAAATGCTATCAAAAGCTAATACACTTGAGTGTATTAGCCTGTAGTTTAACTTTTAAGCAAACTTAAACTAAGAAGTGCAACCAACAATTAAAGCTTATAAAAACTGGAAAAACAGGTAATACCACTAGAAAATAGACAGAAACAGTCGTTGAATAACACAAATGGTCGAAAAATGCAAGAAAAAAATACTTAAAATTTGGAAAGATGCTTTTTCTGTTCTCTGCTGCTCTAGGAACTCTGCTGGATACCACAAGGAGCTGTGCTGAGTTCTCTACAGCCAGAAAAGCCCGCCAAAGCGTGCTTTATAGCAGGGGGCTGGAAAAGGCAGGAAATGACCCAAAATGGCCAATGAATTACAAGTTACTGTCTTAAACCACTCCTCTGAGGACAAACAGGCAGCTCAGTACTCCCCACTCCCACTGGTGAGTAAAGAAACTTCCCCCTGACCAAACAAAGAAAATGGAGAAGTACAGGAACCAAGAAAAAGCCCAGGGATCAGCAAAACCTGATCACTGGAACAACTAGCCAGGAAAGTTAAGAGAACAAGAATATTTTTTTGTTTTTTTTCAAATTTTTTTCACAGACAGAACAGAAAACACAATAAATGCTTTGCTTTTCGATTAAATGCTATCAAAAGCTAGTACACTTGAGTGTATTAGCCTGTAGTTTAACTTTTAAGCAAACTTAAGCTAAGAAGTGCAACCAACAATTAAAGCTTATAAAAACAGGAAAAACAGGTAATACCACTATAAAATAGACAGTATTATCATAAAACACATATAATCATGATTTAATATGAAAATTGGTTTACAGTCGGAAGGGGACAGCAAATCCTTTCCTTCCTTATATATTGCTTCTACGACTGCCTCTTTCCACGTTCTTGCTGACTACACCTTCCAAACCTTTCTTAGATCTCCGTAATTGTTGCTATGATTACTTCCCATACCCGTTTTGGTAAAGTGTCACTTCCTGGTGATTTTCTCTTTTCATTCTTCCTTTAATTTCCTTTACTTTAAGTTTTGTTATCCTTCTTAACCAAGTCGGCCTTGTTCTTCTCCTTTTATCTCTGGACATGCTAACTCTTCCTATGACCGTTTCCTTCTCTGTCCCTGCCTCCTCTTCTTCATTATTTCTCTACAATTTCTTGTGATACTTCCTGGATTCCTCCAGTATCTCCTCCACTGTGCTGATCCTCCTCATCTTTAGTTTTAAACGACCCCTCTCTGCACCTCTTGGTGCCCTAATCTCACCCCTGACGCTTCTGTTACTTAATGTGATATAAAATAATGTTTGAAGTAGCCAAGAATGTGTCAAAGTGGGCACTTTAAACAATGCAGCCAAATATCTGCCAGTTGACTAGAGATTTGTTAGGGATATAAATAAAATAAAATAGATTAGTAGGAAATTTAAATAATTAATCAATAAATTATTACAAGAGAAGGGTAAGAGAGGTGGTTGGTGGTTACTTTGATCATAAGAAGGTTTGCTACTCTTAAAATCTCATAGAACATCCTTCCATCTGTTTTTATTGTTGATAGGAATGATATTTAAGCCTGGTTCATTATTTCAGGTTGTATGCTTTAAATATAAACAGTATGAAATGAAATTATGACATCAGAATGAATGAGACTCTAGATGGTGCCCTATAGGGGGATGGGTTGTATATATCAACTGTTATGTCTTTTAACTGCTATGCACAGTGTCCTGAGATAGCAGAACATGGATCACAGACTGTGAACTGTGTCAGGCTTAGCCATTCAATGGTGTAACAGGTGGCTCTAGGTGATTCAGCTGTGCTGACTAATGTTACCAAGAATGAGCATGGGTATTTGCTGTTGATAAGTAGATTGAGGATCTGGCCTACTTCAAACTACTCTATAGACCCATGATAAGAATTATAGGAAGGGTGTATGTGTCTCTTTTGGCCAGTGTGTGCACACCATAAAGCCCAGCAACCCTGGGCCACTAAGTTATTATCTGGCTTGTCCACTTGCCCACCTTGTGTTACCTGGGATAACCCTGTTGAGTGAAAGTTAGACATAAAACCAATCAACCTGACAAACATGAGCTATGGATTGCTACACTCAATGTAGGTTCACTGAAACAGTGAAGCTTAGAAGTGAATGACATGATGGTGAGAAGGAGACTGGTCATCCTCTGTCCAGGAGACAAGATGGAAGGGCAGTACAGCAAATGCACTTGGCTTGGGATCCAGAGTCTACTACTCAAGGTGGAGGACAAATTAGAAATGGTGTGGGAATTGTGCTGAGGGAATGTCTTCAAAAGACAGTGAGGGATGTCATCAGACTTAGTGACAGACTCATGGCAATTAGACTCGTAGGGCAGTATTCATAATTTCAGCCTGTGCCCCATAGCAGGGTTGTGATAGTGAGGAAAAGAGTGCATTCAGAAAGTAGTTGTAGGACCTACTAGATAAAGCAGGACATTATGAATTGGTGTTGATAATGGGGGATCTAAATACATATATAGGGTCAGACAGAACAGGCTATGAGGATTGCCTGGGTCTACAACATGGACCAACAGGAATAAAGAAAGAAAAAGAGGCCATTCTTGACTTCGGTTTGGCAAATGGCTTGATGAGCAGTCATAAGATCACATATAAGTGTGGCCAACTTGAAACTCAGGTAGACTTCCTCCTAGTAAGGAAAGGACACTGGGGTAGAATAAGTGACTACAAAGTCAACTCTAGTGAAACAGTTGGCCCACAGCATAAGCCACTGGTTGTCACAATCAGCTGCAAACAGTGGTCAGAGAAGGCTCTAAGGTCAACAGGGACTAGGCTGAAATCCTGAAAGTTGAGTGGAATGAATGCACAAGAGTTCAATGAACTACTCAGGGCTGTAGCACATCAAGGAGATGAAATGGTGGAGCTGAAGAAGAATGGCAGTGCCACAAAACAGCATGTGTGAGGACTACAGAATAGCTATGTGGCTGAGCCAGTTATGGAAATAAGGTGCATAAGGAAAGCTGTGATGGAATGCAGAAGTCCAGGAAGTTATCAAAAGAAAGAAGGAGTGCAGGAAAAGGTGGAAAAGATAGCCTAGGCTAAGAGGGAATACTGGTTGGCTAAAAAGTACCTAGAGAAGAGTTGGAATATCAAAAAACAAGGCATCATAAGCACACCACCAGCTTCTGGAAAGTGACACAGTAGATGGCACAAAGAAACGCTATTGCAAGGCAAAGACAGAAAGATAAAGAAGATGTCAGATGCCCTTCATAAGGGATGCCAGCAACAACCTGCTCACCATCCATCCATTGATCCATAACTCCTATTTCCCATTTTTGCACATTGGGTCAGGGTGTCTCTTCAACAGTGACAATCATCTAGAGCCAAGGTTCACACTGCTAGGTGGCTATCCCTGCCACGTTCCACAGGAAATCAAAAGCAGATGGAAGGAGTACTTCCAACAGCTTCTAAATGAAGAAAACTGCACAGAAGCTGTACTGCCCCAGACACAGCCTATGGTGAGAGAAGAGGAGGAGACCACCATAGAAGAAATAAGAATAGCACTAAGAAAAATAAAGTCAGGGAAAGCAGCAGGATCAGATAAGGTCACAGCAGATATGATCAACATGTTGGGCTAGACATGGCAGAAGGACTTGTGAGAGTATTGATACCAAAATGGGGAGAAAAGCATATACCAGATGACTGGAGAATAAGCATACTAGTGCCAGTGTTCAGGAACAAAGGGGATATTCACAACTGTGGACAGTACAGCGGTATCAAACTTTTGTCACACTGCATGAACATTCTGGAGAGGGTGACTGATAAATGAAAATATGGAGCAGTAGAAATTAAGATGGCAGACGAGTGGTTCAGATTCAGATCAGGATGAAGCACAACTGACCAGATGTTTGCAGTGAGACAGATGTTTGAGAAGAAGCTAGAGATGAGGAGAGAGTCCAACTGGCCATTCCTAGACTTAGAGAAAGCATATAACAAGGTCACAAGAAAGCTGATTTAGGCAGTATTGAGGTGGTTCAAAGTCCCATAAACATTGGTAGAATTAGTGCAAGCTATGTACAAGGATCCAATGACTCAAGTAACAACAGTGTTCGGTTTCACAAAGGGGTTCCCAGTGGGAGTTAGTGTGCATTACTGTTCAACTCTGAGTCCACTGCTGTTCATGCTGGTGACGGACTACATTACATTACAAACAGGTTGGAGGGGACGGATCAATAAAGTTGCTGTATGCAGATGATGTCTCATTACAGGCAGACTCTGAGAAAAACTTTAGCAAAGGATAGGGGAATGGAATCCAAAACTGAAGGCACATGGGATGAGACTACACACAGATAAGACAGTTGTAATGGCAGCAAATGGTGGAAATCAGAAGAAGTTGAGAATTAAGGTAGAAGGGAAAATTGTGGAACAAGTTAACAGCTTAAAGTATCTGGGTGGGGTGATTAAGGAGAATGGTAGTCTTATTTCTGAACATAGTTCATAGGTTCATAGGTTTATACTAGGCTAACTGCCCTAGGGCATTTATAAGCCTAGCCCAAAGTTATGTGGCTTATGCCGCCCCTTATGTTAGAAATACTGTGCCCATTAGTTTGTTGTGCCTCTGTCCAGTAGTGACACAGAGATGATTCTCGGGGTAAACCTACGATCTCCCATCCACCGGTCAAGAGTTCTCTTGAACAGAGCCAGCGAGGTGCTCTGCCTCACATGGACCGGGATTTTATTCCACAGCATGGGGATTCTCTGGGTGATAAATCTATCCCTCCAGCACGTCCTATTTATATCCGTGCTAAGGTTTAAGTCTCTTGCTCTAGTGGTTTTGGTGGATTTGGATTTCTTGAGTTGGAGCATGTCCATTAATTCCGGGTTGGTCATGGCCTTGTATGTCAGGCACAGGTCACCTCTGAGCAGTGCAACTGAATAGAGTTGGAGTTTCTTCAGTCTGGCAGCATATGACAGGTTTTGGAGTCCCTTTATCCTTTTGGTGAGGAACTTTTGGGGTCTCTCCAATTGCTGCAGGTGTCGGGTGAGATACATCTCGAATGGGGCATTGTACTCGATCATTGGTCTGATAAGTGAAGAGTACAGGGGAACAATGACCTCACTTGATCTGGATGTGAATCCCTTCATGATCAGGTGGGCAATGTAGAAGGTCTTTCGAACCACTTTAGCAACGTCAAACGAGAGGCCACTGTCAACCTGGGTCCCCAGGTCCCTGATAACCTCTTCTGTGCTTAGTGGGTTGCCACCTATATGGTAGCTTGGGGTTACCTTGTTTTTCCCGAAGGGTATGACTATACACTTTTTGCGTTTAACTTCAGGCCATGGCTCTGGCACCAGCTATCAGTTTCCGTGAGACCCCTCTGAAGGATGTCTTTGTCCGATGTACTATCCACTATGGCACCCAGTTTGCAGTCATCCAAACTTTGTCAGCCATAGTCCTCCTATGTTTGCCTGTACTAAGTAGATGCCGAACAATAGGGGGCCAAGGCCTGAGCCCTGTGGGACTCCACTTGTAACCGGCTTGGAGTCTGACATGGCTCCAGCAACTCTAACCCTGTGGGTTCTGTCTTTAGCCAGTTTGCAACCCATCTTGTGACATATGGGTTTACATTTAAGCTGGTAAGTTTCTCTATAATACCCGAGTGGGGTATTGTGTCGAAAGCTTTTGCAAGGTCAAGGTAGGCTGTATGGACTGCCTTTCCCTCATCAATGGCCTTGGTGACTGTTTCAAGAAGTCGACCAAGTTCAAAGGCAAGATCTGCCCTTGACAAAGCCAAACTGGGTTGGGTCCAAGGTCTGCAAGTCCCCTATGTCCTTGTTTATGAGTTCCATTATGATCCTCTCCATAGCTTTGCAGACCAGGCTTGTTAAGCTTATGGGGTGGTAATTACCAGGGTCCGTAGAGGCACCGCCTTTGTGGAGTGGGACCACAGTTGCCATACGCCACTCCTTGGGCACATATCCTGTGGTGAGGCTAAGATTAAACAGCTGCCTTATGTGTGGGTTTAGTTCTTCATTGAGTTCATGTAGCACACAGCTGGGGACCCCATCTGGTCCCATTGATGCTGTGTTTTTAGCTTTAGAGAGAGCAGCTTTCACCTGCACATTTGAGATGTCTGTGAGGCTACTCTCAGTTGGGATAGTTATCTCTCCTTTTGGGGAGGACAGGGGGGTGAAGTTTGCGCTGAACCTGTCTGCCAGTATGTTGGCAATGTCTGTGGGTTCAGTGATTTTTGTATCATTTTGGACTAATTCTGAGCACATCTGGGAGTTTCCACCCAGGTTTCTGGCATAGCTGAAGAAGGCCTTATGATTGTCTTTTGAATCTATGGCAATTTTTCTCTCAAAGTTGGCCTTGGATGATTTTATGAGGGATCATAGTTTCTGGCTAGTGCTGATCAAAGATGTCTTCCCTTTTTGGGATTTTGCTCTATCATGTAATAGCTTTCTCCTCTTATTGTAAAGTTTGTTTATGGCTGGGGTCCACCAGACTGGACATTTGCCCTTGGTGGAAAGAGTCTTGGTTTTATTTGGGATTGCCTGATCCATGCAGTCCTGAAGGTGTTCATAGAAGGCATTTGTAAGGGCTTCTGCAGCTTGGGTTGTGGTTTCCATTGGCTCGGGGGCCTTGAAGGATACCACACCTGTCTTGAGTAGTGTGAAGTTTGCTTTAGAGAAGTTCTTCACTGTGGTCTTTTGTTTGGGGTGGGGGGATGTGGATTTCTAGTGAGATTAGTTTATGATCTGATCTCACCAATGAGGGATATACTTCGGTGTGGAGCATTTTATCCCCATGTTCGTGATGATGAGATCTAGTATATTTTCTCCTCTTGTGGGGATGGTGACTAGTTGTTCCATGGCATTTGAATTTATGAACTCCAGGAACCTTTGGGCTAGAAAGTTTGGGCTTGAGTAATGTTCCCAGTCTATATTCGGGTAGCTGAAGTCACCCAATATGATGGTGTTTGGTGATACATTTATACCCTCCAGTGTCTTCAGGAAGGCTGTGTGGGTTTCCAGAGTTTGAGAGGGTGGCCTGTAGCATGCTACAAATTGTAGAGCAGTTTTGCCTATGGTTAATTGCACCTGGATGGTTTCCAATGCTTCGTGCGTAGCCACCAACCTGGAGGTGTGGGTATCCTTGATGAATATGGATACACCCCCTCCTTTTGTGGTGTGGTCTGGGTTTTGGGGCGGGCATGATATGAGATGAAACCTGATAGTGCCGGGGTGCTCTCAGGAGCCTTGAACCAGGTTTCAGTCACAGCTCAGACATCGATGTTCTCCATACTGAGAAGGGCCTCGAGTGCGTGCATTTTGAGATTTAGACTTCTGGCATTGAGCAGCATTAGCCTTAGTTTCTTCACGTTTTTGTTTTCTAGGGTGGTAGGTTTAGAATTTGAGCCTTGCCTAAAAAAGGCACTATGGGGGTGGCAAGAGCCTTAGCCAATATCCGAATCCCAGGGTGACAGGTGCAAGCCGTCCCTTGAAGCAGCGTGGCTGGTCGAGCATGTCATCCCAGGCAGACAGGCACTGGATCCCCTTTGAATGACACCAGAAATTAAGCCAATTGTTAAAGCTGATCATCTTGTCACTATATTGTGGCATCATTCGTGGTGAAGGAAGGATACTGCTCAGGGTCAGGGTCATACCTGCCTGGGCTACATAATCAAAGAGCTCCTCTATGTCTCTTTTCATGTAGTCAGGAGGTCGTACGCTCACACCAGCATGGACAATGACTGTGTCATACTTGTACTTGCCGTGGAGTGACCTGAGTGCTTGTGTTATGTGGCGGATTCTGATAGGCAGCTTACTGTGAGCTTCTCCTTGTTCAGCCTGGTGAGTGGGACGTCAGTGTGTCTGACTATGGAGTCACCTATGACAAGTATGTTTGGTGTTGTATTTGGCCTTAAGGGCAGTGACTGCTTTGCACACTGATTTTGTTTTTTATGTGTTGTTTGTGTGGTGTCTTGAGTTTGCAGTTGCTTGGGTGTCTGCTTTGGAGGCCTCTGCTGTTTAGGTCAATTTTACTCAGAGCCGTATGTCTTAGTGTGTTTATGTGTTTGATTCAGTGGTGTGGTTGAGTTATGTGAGACTGGTATTGTGGTGTGTGTAGTTGCCTTCTCCTCCTGCCTGGTCTTGCCAGTCCTGAGTTGAGAGAGCTCAGCCTCCAGTTTGGCTAAATAGCTGCATCTCAGTGTTAGTGTTACGTGGGAGGAGGAGAGGATTGTCCGTGTACATGAGGCAATTGTAACATTGTCTCAGAATTCCCAGATTCACCAACTGGGCAGGAGAGGATGCCAGCATCTGACCCTTCGACATGCTAGAAAGATTTATGAGTTGGTATGAGACAGAAAAGTAGTGGGCTTAGCAGGGAAGTGGGCACTCCTGGGGGGTTTTGCTAGTGAGAGATTTGTATAATATAGGAGTGCTTGACCTGCAAAGAGAATGCTTATAAGACAAGGGATATGCTGATAAGACAAGTGCTGAGCTTTTTGAGAAGAAAAAGCTATTTGGAACAAGTGCTGCACTTTTTAGTGTAGGTGTAAACTGTTTAGGTTCCTAACAGAGCAGTTCTAAGGGAAATAGTGCAATATGCAAGGAAGAATTAAGTTTTCATGAAAAACAAATCATATATATTCGCTCACTACTGTATATTCCTGATCTGTCTGTAGATGGTTGGACCATTAGAGTTGGTAGCTTCTCAGGCAAAAGGCTCTTTAAGGAGAAATTGTGCTTTTTTCCTATAGAATTCATTTTCAGGCCAAGGGTCTGTGTACAAACTCCTCTTTGGAAGTGCAGTACTGGATGAAGGTTACATCAGTGACACCATTTCTGTTAATCACATGAAGGGTTTTACTTTTGTCTACTATGGCCTAATTCTTTGTAACCTTTATTTTCCTAATCATTATTATAAGTCCTTTTTAATATAGATTTATAAAGATGATTAGGAAAATCATTATTATAAATCCATTACTGGTTTTCATTATATCGAGTTCTAAGATGCACCTTTGCTTAATAAGGTCTCCTCCATTGATTCAGCCACTTCCTTTGCAATACTCCTGGACTCCTGGGGGATGGGGGGGGGGGGGGCTCACCTTTTCTTCATCTTTGTAAATGGTGCTCTGTTTGCGTTCTCTACCAGCCCTCACATCTTACATTAATCCAATATGTTCTTCTTCTTCTCACTTCCCTGGACCTTACAATTGTATTGGTCTTTTTGGATGGTTTACACAGAACATTTGCTCCTAAATTGCTCCAACCCCAAGGCTACAACTTTAATTTCTAGATCTCTAGTATGTAATCTGATTGGCTGCCTGCCATTACATTTATCACCCGCTAGCATGTACCTTCAGAGAGTTCTTTTTAAATACTTTCAATTACTGCTTGGACTTCATTGTTAACTACATCTCTTCATCGAAGACACCATGATATATGTATTTCAGTGCATATCTTTCCCACCAGCAACTTTAGTTCATCTGTATGGCTGTCTGGTGCTCAGGGAATCATACCTATATTCCTTTCATAACTCAGGCCTCGGCATTCGGGAACAGGATGCTGTCATACCTGCGTTTGTAGATGTGCTTTCTGCTATCCTTAGATCACTCATTTGGTTTCTGCACTCTATTCTTAACCCCCAGCTCCCCAGCCAATTCTGCAGTTGGATTATCTGTTACTTGGCTTTAAAATGATTACTAGCTGTACTGTAGTGTCTGTGTCTTCTATCCAGTATCACCACAGCCCTCCTTTTATTTGAATCTGAGCAGAATAGTTGTTAAGGTGTTAAGTTACAAAGCTGGAACCAGACTTTGAATCCCATCACTTTCCACAGGAATACTGTTCAGCTGTGATCTTTATTGTGATAATATATGGGTCTCCCTCATAAAAGTACTTAACTTCATTGTGATAATATATGGGTCTCCCTCATAAAAGTACTTAACTTCATTGTGATAGTATATGGGTCTCCCTCATAAAGGGGACTCGAGTGTTCCCTGATTATCAAAATACTGAAACAAATAAATGGAAGCTAAATTTTACTAATATAACTTCTTTCATTCCACTTATCTCTTTCATGTATCAGACCATTGTACCTCACCTAAAAAAGGTCCTGACATCATGGATATGCATTTTACAATATTTCTGCAGCCAGTTTGGTGGATATGGGTATCCTGCGGCAAAGTAGCAATTATCTCATGTTCACTAACAACCATTTAATCCTTAAATAAACAGACACAGTATGTGAGCCATACATTTATATGTCACTGGAGACAAAACTCTCACATATAAACACTCAAAACACAATCAAGTTGTCAGTAACACAAACACACTACACCCACCACAAACAGTATGCACCAGACAGACACATTGACCAACTTATGTAGAGGCATTTAAATGTAATCTCCCTAAACCCTAAAGACCTCCCAGACATTCCACCTGTAACAATTATCCCCAACAAACACAAAAACACTCGACAGAAATAACACCCATCAACAAACATACAGCCACACCCAGTGGTGTAACACCAAACACTGCACATACAGTCACACCCAGTGGTGTAACATCTAACACTGCACATACAGCCACACCCAGTGGGGTAACACCTAACACTGCACATACAGCCACACCCAGTGGGGTAACACCTAACAGTGCACATACATCCACACCCAGTGAGGTAACACCTAACACTGCACATACAGCCACGCCCAGTGGTGTAACACCTAAGACTGCACATACAGCCACAGTGGTGTAACACCTAACACATCACATACAGCCACACCCAGTGATGTAACACCTAACACTGCACAAACAGCTACACCCTGTGGAGTTTCAACTACAAAGCCCGTAAGGAAAATTGAAACACTACACAGGACTCTAGTCATGGGGGACTCTATCATGAGATATGCTGATGTCCCACTTGCTACATTAAACAAGGATAAAATCACAGTCAGTTGCCTGTCAGGAGCCAGAATCCACCATATTACATAGACATTCACATCATTGGTCCACTCCTTCCAAGCTCTCCTCACCCTGGAGAATGTGGATATCTGTGCAGTTACTGAGACATGGTTTAAAGCCATGGAGAATATGCCAGCAGTACATAGCTTCAGTGCCTTCCACATATTTAAACCAGTTACTGCACAGACAGGGACTAAAGGTGGAGGTGTCTCAGTCTACATCAATAACAAATGTATCTCTACGCTGGTCAAACAGGATGATGTGCTTGAGCTTCACATCCAAGTTACCACAGGTAAGGTCCCATATCATATCCTAGCAAGCTATATGTCACCATCTATGACCCTCAAAACCCATAGCTCCTATTTAAACCTATTGGAAACATTCACCATCCAACCCAATACCATATTCCTGAGTGACTTTAATTACCCCCTCTATAAAATGGGAATCTTACATGATCCCAGACTTGCAGGCTAGAGACTTTTTGATTTTTTTAAACACAATCATCCTGGATCAGATAATCTACATGCCTATGAAGGATACAAACATACTGTACCTGGTGCTCATAAATATGGGAGAATGCTACACCCACCCACCACAAACACATGTTTATAACAGTTCGCTGAAAACACTTTTCAGCGAACACTGATTCAGCAACCCTCATTCAGTGAAAATCACTTCTGCTATTCACTGAATACTCACAGGGCAAAGAAATACTTGCCCTGCAGCACAAAAGACCCACGTATAACTAAATCTAACCAACCCAAGTGGGGAACTTCACCCCCCCCACTCCCCCTGATGGGGGGACTGTGCCCCCACACCTCTCAACTATATTTACTAACTCCAAGATTGCACTACAGTGGAGAAAAGGGCAAAGTTGAGCTGCGGAGCAAGCATTTCTTTACACTGGGAGTATTCAATGAATCGTGGAAGCGATTTTCACTGAATGAGTGTTGATGAATGTGTATTCACTGAAAAGTGTTTTCAACGAACTGATATAGACCCCACAAACACACTTTAAAATAAAAGTCAATTTTGTAATGTCAGAAATCCCTGTAACTATTGAGAACTATTCTAAGGCAAACTACCTATTATTACATGATACCCATCAAAATTTCAAGCCCCTCCAAACCCAGATAACACAGTAGCCTATGTAGAACTGTTCATGAAAACTCTGTACAAATATGCAAATAGTTATGTAGAGGCAGCTGTTCCTACCAGAAGTAATCCCAAAACAAACTCAAAAGACAAATCAACATGGTGGAATCCAAAATTTAACGGGTCGTATAACAAAAGGAAAAAAAAGTCATAGCTGAAATTTATTTATTTTATTTTTATTTATTTTACATTTGTTTACTGGGATAGTTCGACTGGACACAGGTCCATTTTCAGCAGAGGCCCGGGGAGAAAAGCTCCAAGTAACATTTACAAAACAGGTAAAGCAAAAAGTACAATGCAGGGTCTTGGGCTTCCTGGGGTGAAAAGCTGCAAGTATAATTTACAAAATAGTTCAAGGAAAAAGTACAATGCAGGGTCTTTGTTACACATAACTGTTTGATTTATACAACAATCTTATGAAAATATCAAATAAGTATAAAGTCATAACACAAAGGAATAGGTAAAGGCAATATTTTTTGTTCAGACAGTAATTACAGTTGTCCATGTAAGTAAGATACAGCTAGCATAGGGATTGTTGTTGCCTTAAAAAGGTTGAGAATGTTAACTAATACAGTGAAGTTTATAGAGATTTGAAGGTTTGTTCCTTTAGATGATGGTAGTTGCTAGTTTTGACAGAGAAGTTAGCAGATTATTAGTGTGGCTTACCCAGGGGTGTAGCACGAACAGAGCCAGTTGTTAATTCAGTGTTTTTTAAGGTTGTGTTTGAATATTTTAGTCGAGGTAGTAGAAGTTATGTGGCCTGGTAGAGCATTCCATGTTTGGGCAGTTGCACAGGCAAACAGAGATTTACCTGCTTCATTTTGTGTCTAATAACCTTTATTAGGTTCTTGTTACTGAATCTTAGCTCTCTGGAGCTGGTATATGGCTGAATTAAATGTTGGAGTGTTGGGGTTAAATCTGGTTGTTAAAAGAGTTTCTGTGCTGTTGAGATTTGATTGAATAGTAGTGCATGTGGCAGTTCAAGCCAATTGAGTTGCTTTAGGGATAAACAGTGATGGGACCTATGTGTGGATTCTGTGGCATACTTGGCAATCTTGTTATAACATGATTCCATTGTATTTATTTATTTTTGGTTCAGATTGGTTAGTATGGGAGAGGCATAGAGCAGTATAGACAGGAGGTGGGTTCTAGCAATTGTAGCTTTGGTTTGTTTAGTCATGAATTGTTTGTTTCTATAGAGAAGTCCTAGTTTTTTGTTGACTTTCTTGATAGTCTGGGCTATATGGATGTCGAATTTTAGCTGGTTGTCGATTTCAACACCTAGTAGTTTTGTGTGTGATGTAGGTTTTATTTGGATATCACCTTTGGCTATTAAGTTAAAGTTCTCACTTAAAGGATGGGGTCTGCCAGGTTTAAACAGGATCAGTTTTGTTTTGTTTGGATTGAGTATAAGTTTGATTTTGGCAAACCAGGTTTCAGCTTGGGAGAAGTTAGTTTGGGTAAGGCAGTGTAGTTCATTTATCGTGGGGGCAGCACATATAATTGTGGTATCATCAGCATACTGCACTACTGAGGCTTTGGGTAGGGTTGAGGAGATGTCGTTGGTGAAGAGAGAGAACAGTAGTGGGCCTAAGATGGATCCCTGGGGAGCTCCTATAGAGACTGGCAGTAAGGGGGATAGTTTATCTTGCTATAGAACTGCTTGTTGCCTACCTGATAAGTAGTTGGTGAACCATTGTATAGTAGATGGGCATATGTTTAGGTTAGTCATGGTTTGAAGAAGCATGTTGTGATTCACCATGTCAAAAGCCTTAGATAAGTCTAAGAAAATGGAGGATACAAATAGTCCTTTGTTCCTGTATTGGTTGATTATGTTGGTATAACAGAGAAGTGCAGTGGTAGTGCTGTGTGATGGTCTAAATCCATGTTGTGTATTGGAGAGGAGATTATATTGTAGAAGGAAATGTATTATCTGAGTGTGAACAACCCTTTCCAGTATTTTGGATAAAGGGGATAGGATTGCAATTGGCCGGTAGGTGGTCAGTTCTAGAGAGGTCCCTCCTTTTTGAAGTGGAATGATGTGTGTGATTTTCCACAAGGTGGGTACTTTGTGTTCAGATAATGATCTATTGATGAGGAAAGAGATAGGATATGATATAGCTTCTGCTGCTATCTGGAGGAAATCAGCAGGCAGCTTGTCTGCAGCTAGGGTGCTTGGTTTTAGTTTCTTAAGTAATTTTGATATTGTCTTGGTAGGGACTGGCTGCAGGGAGATGGTGGTAGGGGTCTTTTGGTTATTCTTCTGTGTTGGAGTGGTTAGTTGTGTTGGTGTGTTTGTGTTTATTTGGGCATTGGTGGGTTTTAGTACTGTTTCTGTGAAGAAATTGTTAAATTGGATGGGGATATTGGTTTAATTATTTGGTAGTACAGGGGTAGGGGTGGAGGCTTTTCCTGGGTAGAGTATTCCTGCTATGGTAGTCCAGTATTTTTGGGGGTTGTGGGCAAATTTTACTTGAAGTTTTCTATAGTAGTTGGTCTTGTCTGCTTTAATTTGTCTTTTGGCTTTGTTTCTAAGTCACAAATAATTTTGTCTTAGGGTAGGGGTTTTGTTTTTTTGATATATTGTCCAGCTTTTATCCCTATCTTTCATGGTAGTTTTAGTATCCTTTGTGAGCCATGGGGCGTAGTTGTTTTTTATCCTGATGGTTCTGGAGGGTGCATGGAATTTCAAATTATCCAGGAAAGTGGTATTAAAGTATTGTACAGCCTCAACTAGTGGTAGGTGTTTAAGGGCATCCCAATTGCAAGATTGTAGTGATTTGTTAAAATCAGCTGCTATGAAGTTTCTTTTGTTATGTATGACCCTGAGTCTGGGCTGATTGATGTGTTGGTTGGATCTGTTCCTAATTAAATAGGTTGGTTGGTGGTCACTTAGACTGTCTGGGAGAGACCCTGACTGTTGTACAAGAGTGGGGTGGGATGACAGTATCCAGTCTAGGATGGACTGACATTGGTTGTTTTGTCGGTTCTGGTGGGGGTCTGTATTATTTGGGTGAACCCGTGGAGGTTAATGTGGTTAGATGGGTTGTGGTTGGAGCAAGTGAGCCAGTCTATGTTAAAATCTCCTAGTAGTATGGTTTCATGAGGAAGGGAGTTAGAGATACAGTTTAGTAAGTTTTCTGTTGAATTAATGTTATTGCCTGGAGGGAGGTAGGCTCCTGGAATGATAATTTGTTTGTGGGGGTTTAATTTAAATTTGGCTAGGATAATTTCTATGACTTTTACATCCAGGTTATCACAGTCAAACTGCTCTATAGTTAGATGGTTTTGGAATAATATTGCTACCCCTCCACCTTTTTTATCTAATCTATCTTTCCTAATAATATTGTAACCAGGTGCTATGATCTCATTGTTATGATGATGTGGTTTAAGCCAGGTTTCAGTTAGTATGACTATCTCCGGTTTGTATAAGGCTAATAGGGCATGAAGGTCCTGAACTTTGTTAAGTATGCTTCTTATATTTATGTTTAGGAAGAGGAGAGATGAGGTGGGTCGGTTATATAAAGGGTTTACTATGTTAGGGTTAGAAGTGGTAGTTGGTGTAGGTCCTGGATTGGGGTGTATATCACTGCAACAAGTGAGTGTTAGTAGTAGGTTATGGTATAATTTGGTTAACTTGTTTAGTATTTTGTATTGCTTTTGATAGGAGAAAGAGTTGTTTTTTAGTTTCAGGTGGAAGTACATATAGGAGTGTGGTTCACAGGAGGTAAGGTCATTGGGAGTAATTGTGGAGCTTTTGAGCTGATTGTGATTAGTTATGGGTTCAGTTTGCCATGGTGGTGGGTTACTGAAATGGAGTTGGATATGGTAGGAGGAGAGAAGGGAGAGTAGGAGTAAGGTAAGTGAAGTGGATGGATAGATTAATGTTTGTAGTAGAGAAGTGTTGTGTGCTTTGAGCATCATTTTTATTGTGATGTATGGTATTAAAGTGGAAATGGATTTGTTTCTGTGTGTAGGGTGGGGTATGTGTGAGTGAGGGTGAGGTGGGAGGAGGGGTTTGTGATTGATTGATGAGAAATGATAGGATAATTGGGATGTGTGAGAATTGCCAGTGGGTGTGGTGTTTAGCTATAAGTTACAGTAGCCCCAGGGGTGGGTGGGAATGGGGGTAGGGTAGGGGAGCGAAGTGAGCCCAAGCGGTAGGGAAGGCGAATGGAGCGGGGTTGCACCGTCCTGGGAGCAGCCCTGTTGTTCAAAGAACAATCAGAGAGGGCTAGCTGAGAGAGGAAAAACCTAAATGTATTGCTCTAGGCTTGTGCTTTTGATTTAATTAATATTAGCACATACTTTATAAAGTTATTGGTACATACTTTATAAAGTTATTAGTAATAAAATTAGGAAGTGCAATGTCCGGAAAGATACAAAACTCTCATCATCAAGCTATGTGGACATCTAAGAGGGCAAATTAAGCCTAACAAAGCAATTCTGAAGTAGGCAGCACTCAACAGTGTGCAGAAACTGGTTGTAAATGATGTCACATTTAAAGAGATGAGGAATATAGCAAATCTGCTGTCCAACAACTTCAGCTCCAATTTTATTCCCCCAGCCCTCTCTCTCTCTCTCTCTCTCTCTGTATCTCTCCTCCAAACCCCCCCCCCCCCGGAAATGCTATCAGGCATTACCTCCCCAGCCATCACTAGGGAGTGGGTCCTAGATTCTCTCTCTAAAACCAAGAGCACCACATCAATGGGCCCTGGTAATATCCAGGATGCCTCCTAAATAGCCTGAAACTTGACTGATCAGGGCTACTAGAGGCAGTATTTAACATATCTTCCTGACAGGCTTTGTGCCACGTGAATGGAGGACTGCAAGAATTATCCCTCTGCACAAGGTTGGTCCATCAATGGACCCTATGAACTACAAACCCACAAGTCTGACTAGCCTTATATACAAAGCCACAGAAATGATTAATAATGACATACTAAACCTTTAGACACTGGGTCCAAACCAGTTTGGCTTTGTCAAGGGCTAATTATACATACACAACCTTGTGGATTTCTTTGAAAAGGTCACCAAGGCAATAGATGATGGCAAAAGAGTGCATACTGCCTACTTTCACCTGGCTAAAGCATTTGATACAATACCCCACTAGGGCATTGTATGCAAACACTCAGAATTAGGCATAAACCCATATATTATCAACTGGATAGCCAGCTGGCTCTCAGACAGGACTCAGGAATTTAAGACTGTAAAGACCACTTTTGCAAAGAGGCCAGTCACCAGAAGAGTCCTTCAGAGTTCAGATGTTTGTAAATTGGGGAAAGTCACAGACCCCCCCAGACACTAACATCCTACAGAAGGGACTACAGAAAGGGATGAGTGTTCATAATTATTAAGCATTTACCTCATAGACACAATGTACAAGATTTAATTCTCACTTTTGAAGTTAAATTGGCTAGGCTGAAAAAAATGGCCTTCAGGGGCAGCTAGCCTAGTAGTTACCTATAAAAATATGAATGACTGTGCCAGTGCTATGGCCTAAATGTCAGTGCCAAGAAATGTATAATTATACTGTTTGGAAAGCTGGTCACCCTATTAAACTACCTCATCGATAGCACAGCCCTAAGAGTAGATCCAGTATTCCAAGGACTTGGGGATGTAGTATATAGTAACCTGGCCTTTGACCAACACATGTCCAAGGTAGTGAGGAAATACTTCCATGTTGCTCAACTTATAAGTAAGGACATGGCATCCGGATCCAGACAGGTCATTGCTCCTCAGGATTTGGTCCTCATCAGGCCCGTTATTGTGTACAATGCCCCCTTCTGTATGTTCCTGACCCAGCACATGCAATGTCCACAGAGTTTCATTGCAAAAATAATACAGGGCATTAACAACATGCCCTGTACAGTTTGTCTCAAAGCCCTATCTCTATATTATGTTTCCTACAAACTCTTGAGAGGCAATCTATGCTTGGCTTACAAGGCATCCTTGGATGCCACACTAATGGACCTTTTGCATATCTGCAAAACCAGTAGCAATAGAACTACTTGATTCGGAGACTTAAATCTTGCTTGTTACGTAAATAGATCATGTTGGAGGGACAGCTATGTGTCTCCCAGAATTTCCTTTCTCTGGAACAGGCTTTCTATCCACATGAAAGTATAACCTGGTCCACTGCTTGGGAAATCAGAAATTCATCCCTTGTCTAGCACCTATGCCTGGACAGAGGCAGTCTGTAATGGATGCACTAGCTAGCTTATACCTATAATTCTCTAAACAACCTCTAAGGCACATACATTTATGAGATTCATTTGGGATGTATGGCTAGATTTATAAAGGCCCGAGTGGTCATTCACCTACTATACACCTATGAACCTATAAACAGGGTTGGGAGGGTGGGAGGTTTAAGGTGTTTTGCTTTACAAAAACACAAAACAGGGTTTGAGTCTCACAAGGGATAATTGGCTAAGCTTAAAATGGCTCGCAAGAGCAGTTAGCTTAGTACTAATCTATGAACCTATGAACCTATGAACTACCACACTGGCTCTAAATCAGCTGACATACTGCACTCAACTTCTGTTTACCAACTGCTGCAGCATTTTCATTACACAGCCTGTTAGTCTGGATGTATTAACTACATTCGGAGAATGCGTAACCTGTACATCACCATCCTGAGTGGACAATGAATGCTCTTTAGTAGGGTGTTGATGTACAGTTAACGCCTGTTGAAAAACAAGTCTGCCGTTTCACAACATCACATTAAGGTACCATGAAAGCTGGATAGTAAAAAAACAAAGAACTTCTATTTATCATGCTTGCTAAATGGAACTTTACTCTTTAGTGAGTAAATTTACAAACATAAAGAAAAAGTAATGTGTGTGTGTGTGTGTGTGTGTGTGTGTGTGTGTGTGTGTGTGTATGTCTGTACATGTGTGACAGAGCGACAGGAAAAGACAGAGAGCATAAGCCAGAGACAGCACATCAATAACATCTGACTGTGACAGACAGTCCATACATACCATACACACACTGCACACCACAGACAAAAATAAGTACATAGCGACAAAAAAAATAAAAATATTAGTATGCATGTTAATGAAAACAATAATAACAAACTGAACAATTTAAGATTGTTACTACAAGTGTTAATTTCTATCATACATAGTTACAAGAAAATAAGAAGCTATATGTCTTAAAATTAAAGGTGCATGAATTAATTACTTTCCCTCACAGTTACAGTCTAGGGAAAAAAGATATTAAATTTTATACAGAGAAAACAGAGATACATGTCAGATATGGATACAGGGAGAGTAGGTAAAGAAAAAATTAGATTATGAAAATGTATGAAGTTAGGACAGTAATAGGCAAGTGGCGAATTAGAAGACAGTGTGGGAGGAAGGAAGAATGCCAAGTGAATCAGGTTAATCAGGGTTGCTACAGGAGCAGAGCCAGTGATTTTGGAAGTGGAGTTTAATATTTTGTTTGAAGAGAGGCAGTGATGTAATCTTTGTTATGTTGCTAGGTAACTAATTCCATTTTGAACCTACAGAATTGGTAAAGGAGTCACCAGCAGTGTTGTTTGATTTTATGGAACTTGTCAATAGCTTACTAGATGAGCGGAGAGAGTTGAGATTATTATAGGGATTATGAGTTGAATTTTGTGGGCAATGGTAAGTTGGTGGATTGCAAGATAGTTCTGATACTCTAGCCAGCCTAGTTGTTTCAAGTTAACACAGTGATGAGTTCTGTAGGTGTTACCTGTAGGTTGTTAGTTTGTTTAGGTTGTTTTCTTGAGGTTGGTGAAGATAGGTGAGGCATAAAGAAGACTAGAAATAAGATGGGAGTGAGCAATCCTAGTTCTGGTAGATGGAGTAAGGAATGGTCTGATTCAATATAAGGATCCTATTTTTCTGTTGACTTGTTTTATGGAGTTGTTTATGTGTTGGTTGAAAGAGATTATTATCAATGGTAATACCTAACAATTTAGTGGTAGAGTCAGGTGAAATGACAGTGGCACTGTTGGAGGAGATGGATTTAAGGGGAGGTCCTAGAAGTGGGTGTGAAAAGGAGCAGTTTAGTTTTTTTAGCATTTAATAGGAGGAATCGACTGGAGAACCATGTTTCTATGGTATTAAAGACTTTTTGAGTAAGAGAGATAAGCTCTGGGGTGGAGGATGAGCAGATGAGAATCATCAGCATATTGAATGCAGGTTGCTTGAGGGATTATAGTATGAAGATCATTAATGAAGAGACCAAGAATCGAGCCTTGTGGAACTCCGATAGAAACAGGCAAAAGTGAAGAAATGTGGTTGTCCCAAAGAACAGCTTGTTTTCTATTTGTGAGATAGGAATTAAACCATTTAATGGCTGGGATATCAAAAATTAATAAAGAGTGGTTGACCATATTGAATGCTTTGGAGAGGTCAATTAGGTTGTTATTATGGTTTTGATTAAGAGTGTCTATGTGGTCTAAAACCATGTTGAGAGTTTGCTATTATGTTGTGAAGAGAGAGATGTTGTACAAGTTGATGGTGGATACATTTCTCCATAATTTTGGCTAAAGGTGAGAGGAGAGCAATAGGTCTATAGTTAGAGTATTCTAAGGAGTTTCCACCTTTATGAAGTGGGATAATATGAGAGACTTTCCAGATATCTGGGATGTTTCCTTCTTTGAATATCCTATTTATGAGGATAGATATAGGATATGCGATAACCTTAGCAGCCTTTTGTAGAAAGAGTGAGGGGAGCTTATCAGCAGAGGGGGTACAGGGTTTTAGTTTATGCAGGAGTCTGTATATGTAAGATGTGGAGACAGGTTGTAGAGAATTTAAAGGTAGAGTTTGTTAGGTTACTTGGTGGGTTTAAGTTGTTGGCATTTAGTTGTTTAGCTAGAGCTTGGATAGTTTCAGTGAAGAAAGAGTTGAAAGCATCAGCAGTTTGCTGAGGGGTATCAGGGTCAGCATTAATTGGGGAAGGTGTTTAGAGAAGTCTATTGACAGAAGACCATAAAAGTTTAGAATTATTGACATGGGTTTGTTGTAGTTCATAGTAGAATTTCTTTTTGTCAGATATTATTGCCTTTTTAGTTAGATTTGGTTATTTCTATGGGATCTCCATGAGGCCCAGACTTTATTTCTGGTGATAATAAGTTTTTGGTTTCATGGGAGAGCCAAGGGGCAGTATTAGATTTCATTCTAATGATACATTCAGGAGCATGTAAGTCAAGAATGGATAAAAAGATTTTGTTGAAGTATAATACTGCATTTTCAAGAGGAAGAGTTTTTAAGGGATTCCAGTTGCATGCACTAAGTTCAGCCTGAAATAGATCGGGATTAAAATGTTTGATTTTTCTTGTAGTGGGTGGGTTTACATATTATGAATGTTAAGGAGTGGTCACTGATATCATCTGGCAAGGTTCCTGCTTTGTAGTTGCCTTTAATTCTATTTATAAGTATCCAGTCTAAACTGCTTTCTCTATTACTATGTTTGTTCAGCCTAGTAGTAGAGGTGATGGTTTGGATAAAGCCGTAGGTTGATATGAGAAGAAGGATTTTCAGTATTAATGTTATTCCAGTCTATGTTCAGGTCACCTAGTATAATAGTTTCTTGGGGATATGTAGTAGATATCCAACTAAGATAATTTTCCAGGATCGGTATATTGTCACCAGGTGGGAGGTACATACAGATAATATAAAGGGATTTTTTGGAATTTAACTGGAGTTTTGTAATGATTGCTTCTAACTTGCTACCTTGGGATGGAGAGGCAGGAAGGGTAGTGATATTCAGATGATTTTTAAAAAGAATTGCAACTCCACCACCTTTGCGGTTGGGATGGTCGAGTCTAACTATATTGTAGCCTTGGGGACTAATCTCAGTGTCTTTGGTGGTTGGTTTTAGCCATGTCTCTGTGAGGCAGAGAATATCAAATGAATGTGTATGAAGGAGGGCATGTAGGTGGGGTATTTTGTTGTTTATGCTTTGGGTATTAAGATGTCCTATTAGGAAGGTGTTATTGAGTTTGTGTATTGACACTAGGGGAGAAGGGAAAGTAGGTCCAGGGTTGGGGTGGATGTCCCCATCTTGAAGGGTAGGATTACTAGGTTTGAATGTGAGCTTACATACTAGAAGGGAAAGTGTTTTAGATTTGTTATCAAGACATAGTTGAGGTGTTTAAGTCTATGGAATTTAGGTAGTAGGTAGTTGGGGGTAGAAGGAGTATATGGATATGAATTAGGTGGAGAGAACAATGTTGTAGTGTGTTTGTGTGTATAGAAAGATTGGTCGTAAAGTGATTTCTCATAGTAGGATAGTAGGTAAACTGAGCATAGGGTGGATAAAAGTAAGATTAAGAGTAAAATCTGGGTTGGCATGAAGGGAGCCATGGTGAGAAGAGTAAAATATGTGAGAGATGGAAGAGAGGAAGTAAGAGAAATGGAAGTAGAAGGTAGTATCCTAAACTTATGTCAAAATAGAGTAAACAGATAAAGGATAAGAAAGAAGGGGTAGGATGTAAAATCTGAGGGTTAGTTGTAGTGGGAGGGGTAAGAAGAAATTAGAGGAAATAAGGTGGTATGTGGTGGTAGGTGGAAGTTAGAGTGGGAAAGAGCAGGATAGGAAGGTTGGGATAGGGGGTGTGTCCAGGGAGCTATAAGGTTAGGACCCCTGGGGGTGGATGGGAATTGGGGGAGGAGAGGAGGAGAGGAAACAATCAGGAAGATAGGTAAAAAAGTAAGTAGAAGTAGGTATATGAAGAGGAGAGTACAATAGTAGACAAAACAGGCAGGTTTAGCAATATAGTGCAGAATAAGTGTAGAAAGGAGATAGATAGGCAAGAGGTAGAGCAGAGAGCCCTAGTGTAATTTGGATAAGCAGAGAGGGTAGCGGAGACAAAAAGGAGAAAAGTATAGTGGGAGGAAGGGTTTAACTGAGGAAATTAAAGAATGTTTAGAGGGTAGAAAGAGATGAAGACCCTAAGGACAGATGAGCTATGTAAGGTATCCCAAAGCAGAAATAGCTAAGGTTAAGAACAGAAAGGGGTAGCCAGTAGGTATAAAGGGAAAGGGAGAGGATAAAGTAAGTCAGCTGGGGGAGAGTTCAGCTAGATGGTAGGAGGCCTGATCAGCCACAGCTGAGTTACCCCAGGTTAAGGAGAAATAAGAGCTAGAGGGAGAGGAACCAGTGAAAAAAGTAGGGCAAAAAGAGGTGGGAACATGAACAATAAGACCAAAGCCTCAGAACAAAAATGGATAATTAGATTTCAGGCTGACAGACCACCTGGACTAAATACTAAGGTTTCACTGAAACCCATTCTCAGGAACAGGGCTTTGAAATATTGATTATTATGTTTAGTCACATTTTTTAACATCTATACATATATTCTACAGTTTTAACATTATCTAACTCTATAGAGCAAGCTTTTACAGTTTTTACATACATTTTTAGTCCATTGTTTATATGATTTGATTGTTTATATAGTGTATGTCTTTTTAATTTTTATTTTCAAGATACTGTCAACTGATTGGATTTGACACAAATGTATCCTTATTTAAAGAAGAGCAGCAGTTACTGTAGTATGTCTGAGGAAGCTTAGAGGACTCTGTGAAAGTGCTCACATGTTTTATAAATTTTTACTATTTTTTATTAAAGTGTTGTTTTGCCGTGTGTATTCCAATTAGTTGGCGGCTTTTTTGAAACTGTACACACTGTCCACAGCATACACACTGTACACACTGTACACACCATATGCACTCTACACACTGTACACACCATACACAATGTATACACCATACATACCATACACACTGTACACATTGTGCACACCATATACACTGTACACACTGTACACACCATACACACTGTACACAGTGTACACACTGTACACACCACACACCATACACACTGTACACACCATACACACAGTACACACCATACACACTGTACACCATACACACTATACACACTGTGCACACTGTACACACCATATACACTTTACACACCATACACACCATACAAACTGTACATACTATACACACCCTATGCACTGTACACACTGTACACATCATACAAACTGAACACATCATGCACACTTACACATAATACACACTGTACACACTGTATGCACTGTACACATCATACACACTGTACACACCTTATGCACTATACACATCATACACACTGTACACACATTACACATCATACACACCATATACACCATATGCACTGTACACACTGTACACATCATACACACCACACACACTGTACACACTATATACATCATACAAACTGTACACACTGTACACATCCTACACACTGTGCATACCATACACACTGTACACACCATACACAATGTACACACCATAGACACTGTACAGATCATACCCACCATATATACTGTATACATCATACACACAACACACATCATACACACTGTGCACATCATACACACTGTACTTACTATACACATCCTACACACTGTACACACTATACACACTGTACACACCATACACACTCGACACACCATGCATATTGTACACACCATACACATGATACACACTGTACATACTGTAGACACCATGAATGCTGCACACACCATACACTGTAAACGCCATACACACAATATATACTGTATGCACTGTACACACCATACACACTGTATACATCCACACTGTACACACTGTACGCACTGTACACACTGTCTACACCATACACACCATACACACTGTACATACTATACACACTGTACACACCATACACACTGTACGCTCCATACACCCATATGCACTGTACCCATCATACAAGCTGTACACACCGAACACACTGTACACACCATATGCATTGTACACACTGTACAAACCCATACACACCATACATGCTCTATACATCATGCACACTGTACACACCATACACACCGTACACACTGTACAGACCATACACACTGTACACATCATACACAATGTACACACTTTACACACTGAACACACTGAACACAGCCTATACACTGTGCACATCATGTACACTGTACACACCTTATACACTGTACACATCATACACACTGTATACATCATACACACCATACAAACTTTGCACACCATACACACTGTACACACTGTATACACCATACACACTGTACGCACTGTATGCACTGTATGTACAGTACACACCATACACACCCATACACACTGTACACATCATACACACTGTACATGCTGTACACCCCATACACACTGTACACACCGTACATACCCTACACATATTATGCATCATACACACTGTACACACCATACACAACGTACACACTATACACACCATACACTCCATACAGACTGTACACACTGTACATACAGTACACATCATACACAGTGCATGCATCATAAACACTGTGCACACTGCACACACCATACACACTGTACATGTCATACACACTGTACACACAGTACACACCATACACACTGTACACACTGTAGACATCATACACACTATACACAATGTACACACCATAGACACCATGCACACTGTACACATCATACTCACTGTACACACTGTACACACTGTACAAATTGTACACACTATACACACTGTACACATACATACTGTACACACCGTATACACCATACACACTGTACGCATTGTACACACTGTACAAACTGTACAGACTGTGCACACTGTACACACTATGCACACAATACACACTGTACACACCATACACACTGTACACATTGCACACATCATACACACTGTACAGACCGTGCACACCATACACACTGTACACACCGAGCACAAACTGCACACTGTATACATCATACACACTGCACACACTCTACACAATATGTACACTGTACACACCATACACACTGAACACATTGACACACCATATACACTGTATACATTACACACCATACACACTGTACAAACCGTACACACTTTACACATCATACACACTGTACTCTCCATACACACAGTATACACCATACACACCATACACACTGTGCACCCCATATACACTGTATACATCATACACACTGTACACATAATACACACCATAGACACTGTACAAACCATACACATCGTACACACTGTACACACCATACACACTGTACACACTGTACATAATGTACAGACAGTACACACCATACACACTGCAAACATTGTACACACTGAAAACACCCTACACCCTGTACACACCTTACAAACTGTACACACTATACACACTGTACACACCGTACACATCATACACACTGTACACGCTGTACACACAATACACACTGTACATACTGTACATACAGTAAACACCATACACACTGTACACATCATAAACCCTGTACACACTATGCACACCATACACGCCCTACACACTCTATACATCATACACACTGTACACACTGTACCCACCATATACACCATACACACTGTTCACATCATATACACTGTCCACTCCATACACACTGTACACATCATACACACTGTACACTTCATACACACCATACACAATGTACACACTGTACACACCATACACACCATACACACCACACACACTGTGCAAATAATATGCACTGTACACTCTGTACACACCGTACATATCATACACACTGTTCACACTGTACACATCATACACACTGCACACACCGTACTCACCATACACACTGTATGCACTGTACATACCATACACACTGCATACAATGTACCCACTGTACACACTGTACACATCACACATCACACACACCATACATACCATACACACTTTACAACTGTACACACTGCACACACCATACACACCATACACACTGTACACATCATACCACTGTACACACTGTACACACCGTACACATCGTACACACTGTACACATACACACTGTACACCCCATACATACCATATACACTGTATGCACTGTACACACTGTACATACCCTACACACTCTTACACATCATACACACCGCACACACCATACACACCATACACACTGTACACATCATACCACTGTACACACTGTACACACTGTACACATCATACACACTGTACACACTGTACACAGTGTACACACCATACACACCATATACACTGTATGCACTGTACACACTGTACATACCCTACACACTCTTACACATCATACACACTGTACACACCATACACACCATACACACTGTACATACAGTACACATCATACACACTGAACACATCCTACACACTGTACACACTGTACACAGTGTACACACTCTACACACTCTATACATCATACACACTGTACACACTGTACACATCCTACACACTATACACACCATACACACCATGCACACTGTACACATCATACATACTGTACACACTACACACTGTACCCACCGTATACACCATACACACTGTACACACTGTACACACCATACATACCGTATACACTGCAGACATCATACACACTATACACACTGTGCACAATGTACACACCATACACACTGTACACATCATATGCACTGTACACACCGTACACATTGTACACACTATACACACCATACACTCCATACAGACTGTACACACTGTACATACAGTACACATCATACACAGTGCATGCATCATAAACACTGTGCACACTGTACACACCATACACACTGTACACATCATACACACTGTACACACCGTACACACCATACACACCGTACACACTGTAGACATCATACACACTATACACAATGTACACACCATACACACCATACACACTATACACATCATACTCACTGTACACACTGTACAAATCGTACACACTATACACACTGTACACATCACACTGTACACACCGTATACACCATACACACTGCACGCACTGTACACACTGTACAGACTGTGCACACTGTACACACCATACACACTGTACACACTGCACACATCATACACACTGTACAGAACATGCACACCATACACACTGTATACACCGAGCACAACCTGCACACTGTATACATCATACACACTGCACACACTCTACACAATATGTACACTGTACACACCATACACACTGAACACATTGACACACCATATACACTGTATACAGTACACACCATACACACTGTACAAACCGTACACACTTTACACATCATACACACTGTACTCTCCATACACACAGTATACACCATGCACACCATACACACTGTACACACTGTGCACCCCATATACACTGTATACATCATACACACTGTACACATAATACACACCATATACACTGTACACACCATACACATCGTACACACTGTACACACCATACACACTGTACACACTGTACATACTGTACAGACAGTACACACCATACACACTGCACACATTGTACACACTGAACACACCCTACACCCTGTACACACCTTACACACTGTACACACCATACACACTGTACATACTGTACATACAGTAAACATCATACACACTGTACACATCATAAACACTGTACATGCTATACACACCATACACACCCTACACACTCTATACATCATACACACTGTTCACATCATATACACTGTCCACTCCATACACACTGTACACATCATACACACTGTACACTTCATACACACCATACACACTGTACACACTGTACACACCATACACACCATACACACTGTGCAAATCATATGCACTGTACACTCTGTACACACTGTACATATCATACACACTGTTCACACTGTACACATCATACACACTGCACACACCGTACTCACCATACACACTGTATGCACTGTACACACCATACACACTGCACACAATGTACACACTGTACACACTGTACACATCACACACACCATGCACACCATACACACTGTACACATCATATGCACTGTACACACTGTACACACCGTACACATCATACACACTGTACACATACACACTGCACACACCATACACACCATATACACTGTATGCACTGTACACACTGTACATACCCTACACACTCTTACACATCATACACACTGTACACACCATACACACTGTACATACAGTACACATCATATACACTGAACACATCCTACACACTGTACACACTGTACACAGTGTACACACTCTACACACTCTACACATCATACACACTGTACACTCTGTACACACTGTCCACACTGTACACATCCTACACACTATACACACCATACACACCATGCACACTGTACACATCATACGTACTGTACACACTACACACTGTACCCACCGTATACACAATACACACTGTACACATCATATGCACTGTACACACTGTACACATTGTACACATATACACACCATACACACCATGCTCACTGCACACACACTGTAGACACCATGCACACAGTACACACCATATGCACCATACACACCATACACACAGTACACATCATACACACTGTACACACCATACACACTGTATATATCATACACACTGTCTACACCATACAAACAGTATGTACTGTACACACTATACACACCAAACACACAATGCACACTGTACACATCATGCACACTGTACACACTTTTCATACCATATAAACTGTACACACCGTACACACTCTATGCACCATACACCCATATGCACTGTATACATCATACACACTGTACACACTGTACACACCATATGCATCGTACACCCTGTACAGACCCGTACACACCATATACACCCTATACATAATACACACTGTACACATCATACACACCATACACACTGTACAGACCGTACACACTGTACACATCATACACAATGTACACACTTTACACACTGTACACACCGAACACAGCCTATACACTGTACATATCATGTACACTGTATACACCTTATACACTGTACACACCATGCACACTGTACACACTGTATACACCATACACACTGTATGCACTGTATGTACTGTACGTACAGTACACACTATACACACCCATACACACCCATACACACTGTACACATCATACACACTGTACATGCTGTACACCCCATACACACTGTACACACCGTACATACCCTATGCATACTATGCATCATACACACTGTACACACCGAACACAGCCTATACACTGTACATATCATGTACACTGTATACACCTTATACACTGTACACACCATACACACTGTACACACTGTATACACCATACACACTGTACGCACTGTATGTACTGTACGTACAGTACACACTATACACACCCATATACACCCATACACACTGTACACATTATACACACTGTACATGCTATATACCCCATATACACTGTACACATCGTACATACCCTATGCATACTATGCATCATACACACTGTACACACCATACACAACATACACACTATATGCATCATACACTCCATACAGACTTTACACACTGTACATACAGTACACATCATACACAGTGCACACATCATATACACTGTACACACTGTACACACCATACACACTGTACACATCATACACACTGTACCCACTGTACCTTCTGTATACACCATGCACACTGTACACACCATACACACTGTACACATCATACACACTGTACACACCGTAGACACCATACACACCATAAACACTGTAGAAATCATACACACTATACACAATGTACACACCATACACACTGTACACACTGTACACATCATACTCACTGTACATACTGTACACACCGTACAAATCATACACACTATACACAATGCACACATGCACACTTTACACACCATATACACCATATACACTGTACGCACTGTACACACTGTACACACTGTACAGACTGTGCACACTGTACACACTATGCACACCGTACACACTGTACACACTGTACACACCATACACACTGTACACACTGCACACATCATACACACTGTACAGACCGTGCACACCATACACACTGTGCACACCGAGCACAACCTGCACACTGTACACATCACACATACTGCACACACACTACACATTATGTACACTGTACACACCATACTCACTGTGCACATTGTACACACCATATACACTGTATACAGTACACAACATACACACTGTACACATCATACACACTGTACTCTCCATACACATGGTATACACCATACACACTGTGCACCCCATACACACTGTATACATCATGCACACTGTACACATAATACACACCATACACACTGTACACACCGTACACATCATACACACTGTACACACCATACACACTGTACATACTGTACAGACAGTACACATCATACACATTGCACACACTGTACACACTGAACACACCCTACACCCTATACACACCTTACACACTGTGCACATCATACACACTGTGCACACCATATACACTGTACACACTGTACACACTGTACACACCGTACATACTGTACACACTGCACACATCATACACACTGTACAGACTGTGCACACTGTACACACTATGCACACCGTACACACTGTATACACTGTACACACCATACACACTGCACACATCACACACACTGTACAGACCATGCACACCATACACACTGTGCACACCGAGCACAACTTGCACACTGTACACATCACACACACTGCACACACACTACACATTATATACACTGTACACACCATACACACTGTGCACATTGTACACACCATATACACTGTATACAGTACACAACATACACACTGTACACATCATACACACTGTACTCTCCATAAACACGGTATACACCATACACACGATACACACTGTACACACTGTGCACCCCATACACACTGTGTACATCATACGCACTGTACACATAATACACACCGTACACATCATACACACTGTACACACCATACACACTGTACATACTGTACAGACAGTACACATCATACACACTGCACACACTGTACATACTGAACACACCCTACACCCTATACACACCTTACACACTGTGCACATCATACACACTGTACACACCATATACACTGTACACACTGTACATACTGTACAGACAGTACACACCATACACACTGCACACACTGAACACACCCTACCCCCTGTACACACCTTACACACTGTACACATCATACACACTGTATACAAAGTACATGCTGTACACACTATACGCACTGTACATACCATACACACTGTACATACAGTACACATCATACACATATACACATTTTACACATAATACACACTGTACATGCTGTACACACAATACACCCTGTGCACACTGTACATACTGTACATACAGTAAACATCATACACACTGTACACATCATAAACACTGTACATGCTATACATACCGTACACACCCTACACACTCTATACATCATACACACTGCACACACTGTACCCACCATATACACCATACACAATGTTCACACCATACACACTTTCCACTCCATACACACTGTATACATCATACACACTGTACACATCATGCACACCATACACACTGTGCAAATCATATGCACTGTACACTCTGTGCATACCATACACATCATGCACACTGTTCACGCTGTACACATCATACACACTGCACACACCATACTCACCATACACACTGTATGCACTGTACACACCATACACACTGCACACACTGTACACACCACAGATCACACACACCATACACACCATACACACTTTACAACAGTACACACCGTACACACCGTACATGCCATAAAACCATATACACCACATACACCACACACACTGTACACACCATACACACTGTACACATCATGCACACTGTACACACTATACACACCATACACACTGTACACATCTTACACATTGTACATACCACACACACACATTGATTTAAGAAGTACAAAACTCTAATATCAGGCATTATTGTCTGACTTCAATCCTTAGTGAAATACAGCAAGTCAGTCTCTGTATGAGGGAGAAAGCAGCACCTTATCTTAAAATTAAGGACAGTAAAGAGATCTTGGAGATAGTTACAATGCCTTGCATTTTATAATGTTATCTATATATATATATATATATATATATATATATATATATATATATATATATATATATGTATATATATATGTATATATATATATATATATATATATATATATATATATATATATATATATATATATATATATATATAGATATAGATAGATATAGTTATATATAGATAGATATGTAGGTCCCTATCAAATTGCTGAGGTTTCAAAACTTTGAACATTATACGACCGAGAGTATATGATCGAAGTTTTGAAACTTTGAAACTAAAATAAAAAAAATAAATAAAAACAAACATTTGTTTTTTTTTTTTACAATTTTGTAGGGGGCAACCCTTCCTGCACCCCCTCACACCCCCTGCTAATTAAATATACTAACTCTGAGATTGCACTACAGTGAGGAAAACATTACATTCCCTGTTCTTCTCTGTACAGAGATATCAATTCAAACCATTCTAAGTTTCAAAACTTATATAGGTTCATAGGTTCATAGGTGTACACTAGGCTAACGACCACTAGGGCCTTTATAAGCCTGGCTATGCAATCCAGAGGTGACTCAAGTTTTATGTTTTAGATATCTTTATAGAGAGTGATTTGTGGTTATGACTTGATTTACTGACTGCCTCTGTCCATCAGAGACATAGGCATCAGACCAGGGGTAAATTTTCAGTTTCCCGCATAGTGGTCCAAGTTGCACTTAAATAGGATTAGGGAGGAACTTTGTTTCACATGGATGAGGAGCCTATTCCAGAGAATGGGAATTCTTGTGATACATCTCTCTTTCTCTCTCCAACGTATCCTGTTTATATCACAAGCAACATTTAGGTCTTTGGTTCTAGTAGTTCTGATGGTGATTGTTTGTGGATGTGCAAAATATTCATCACAGCAGGGTCCAAGGACACCTTGTTAATCCAAGCATTGGTCACCTCTCAATAGTCTGTAGGAGACTATAGAGATAGGGGTTTGAGGCAATCTGCATAGGACATTGTGTTAATACCTGTATTCTTTTTGTAGGGAATCTTTGTCGATGTTCCAATTGTTACTTGTGTCTCATCAGGTACATAACAATGGGGGCATTATATTCTATTTTGGGTATGATGAAGGCTGGGTACAGTGATATGATGATACCTGGACCTAGATGCCATGCTCTTACTTACAACTTGAGCAACATAGAAGGATTTTCTTACTACCTTTGACACATGTTGGTCGAAGACTAGGTCATAATCTAAATGACTCCCCAGATTCCTGACTAGTGAGTCAACTTGTAGGGATGTAGTTTCCTGGTGTGGCCAACTTCTTAAAAGATAATGTAATGCATTGCTTGACACTGAGTTTAAACCGTGGCTTTGGCACCAGTCATTTGTCTGAGTTAAGACTTTACTGTAGGGTGTTTGTTCTTGGGGGGGGGTTATGTGACTGCTGCCAGTTTGCAAACATCAGCGAACTTGGTCAGCCATAGGCATTTGACATTGGCTTTGACTTCCGAGAAGTAGATGCCAAATAGGAGTGGGCCCAGCACGGAGCTCTGAGGGACTAAAGTGGTGAATGGACTGTTTATGCAGGTGGTTTCACTAATCCTGACCTCCTGGGCCCTATCCATAAGCCAGCTAGCTCTCCAGTGCATTATATAGGGGGTATATGCTTAATTCCATAAATTTAACAATGCCCAACTGAGTATTTCATGGTCAATGAAGGTAGGCAATATGCACCATTTTACTCTCATCCATTGCTTCAAAGAAGTCAACCAGGTTCAGTAGGCATGACCTTCCTTTGACAAAGCCAGACTGGGCTGGATCCAATATCTAGAAGTCTCCAGTGTCTTTGCTGATCATTTTCATAATTATTTCTATGGCTTTGCAAATAAAACTAGTCAGATTTAAGAGGTCTGTAATCTAACTCTGTTGATGGACTGCCCTTATGATGGTGGTGACCATTGCTGTCCATTCTTGTAGCACGAAGCTTGTTTTATGACTATAGTTAGTGATTCCAG
This sequence comes from Protopterus annectens, assembly GCF_019279795.1. Lineage (NCBI taxonomy): Eukaryota > Metazoa > Chordata > Ceratodontiformes > Protopteridae > Protopterus > Protopterus annectens. The sequence goes on from NC_056736.1 coordinate 743,409,013, forward strand.
TTGCCATGGTAAGCATAGCTGGCTTTAGGCACCAGAGAATCCTGCTGTCTCTGGGGGGCCCCCTGGCTCTAGGTGACCCCCAACCACAGCAGGTCATATTATTTTGATATT
>NC_056736.1:743414123-743454123 GCF_019279795.1 Protopterus annectens
TTTCTGTTTCTTCTTCAGTGCTGAATATGAGTTCCTAAACATCTTATCTCATTCTACATAAAGCTCAGAAGACAACACTTAGTGCTTAATATGTTTTCCTGGTTAGCAGCTTTCTGACCAGTTTAAAATGGTATGACTCATTTTGCAAATAAAACGATGTTCAGGTAACAATTGTTTAAATATGATACCTTAAGGCATTAGGAGGCTATGGGTGAAAGACAATCCTTTGCATAAACTCTGCCAAAGGTCATACTCACAAACAGGTTTGCACATTCATAGCTAAAATACTCAGGAGATGTTTTCAGATATGAGTAACTACAGAAGTGCACCTGAAGGCCACAGATGACAACAGTTCATATACAAACTATAATTGCTTAACTTAAGTTACACTATACACTTTTTACAGTTATTAAAGGACAGCTCCTTAACAATTTACATTTTTCACCTATGAAACTGATTTTGATTAGCTATAATGAGAAATATACTTTCTTCCAAAATATCACTCAGAGGTCATCTACTCAAACAGAACTTATGTAAATGCTCAAGGTCATTGATTAAAGGAGTTGTGTTTTATTCCTTGATGCATTTTGCTGAAGTATTTAGCCTTTCACTGGTGGTTTTATAACAGCCTGGTAGAGGGTAAATTTTATTGAGTTTTTTTTTTTAGAATACTGACCACCTTTATAATTTTGTTTCTGTTGTTATAGTTTGTAAAACACATTCCTTTAGAGATCAACTTACCGAATTTCAGGGCCCCTTGCTCACCTGTACTTTAGATTCTAAGCGAGTTGTGTTTATCTATTTACCTGTAGTAAAGTCTTTTTTTACTGTCCTTTGCTGGAGCACAAGTGTACTTACTATTTTGTAAATTTTCATTTCAGTTTATATTTTATTTTAATAATGCAATACTGATGTAGCTGCTCGGCCTAAATTGCAACTTGCTCAGAGCATTGCCTGGTAAAGTAACTTGTCCAAGGTGACAGTCACGCACTAGACAATTGAAAGTAGAAAGATTCAAATCCTGCATCCTTGAAACACGGAGCAGCTCATTAATAAGTCAGAGCTTTTGTTCTCTGTGCTAACTGCCAGACACATGTAATACTTATTGTGCATAATCTACTTTTTGTTCATTAATTGTCCCCCTCTATCACCTTAGTAAAGTGTGCTAACCCTAGCCGTAACTCTAAGCCCTAACCCTAACCCTAGCAAAAGCCCTAATCCTAGCCCTAACCCTAACCCTAACTGCAAGACACTTGTAACACATATTGTGGATAATCTGCCCTTTGTTTGTCAATTGTCCCCCGCATCACCTTATTAAAGTGTGTTAACCCTAACCCTAACTGTAATCCTAACCATAACCCTTAACATTAACCCTAACCCTAGCCCTAAGCCTAACCCTAGCCCTAGCCCTAACCATAACCCATTGTGCCTAACCCTAAACATAACTCTAACCCTAACTCTAACCCTAGCCCTACCCTTAACCTAACCATGACTGTAATCCTAACCATAACCCCTAACCCTAATCCTAACTTTAGCCCTAAGCCTAAGCTTAAACCTAGCCCTAGCACTTATCCTAGCCCTAACCCTAACCCTAACTGCAATCCTAACCATAACCCTTAACACTAATCCTAACCCTAACCCTAACCATAACTCTAACTCTAACTCTAACTCTAACCCTAACCCTAACCCTACCCCTAAACCTAAACTTAATTTTAACCATGCAAATAACTCCATCTTACACCTTATCTTAGAAACTGCCTTTCTGTAAAAGCACCAGTACAAAAGAGCCTCAAACAAACACCACCACCATTAGGGTGGCCAAATAGTTAAGGTGTTTGCCTTACAAACACAAAGTATAGGGTTTGAGTCTCACAAGGGATAATTGGCTAGGCTTAAAATGGCTCGCAAGGGCAGTTATCCCAGTACTAATCTATGAACCTATGAACAATGCACAACAGTAAATCTAGCTCCCTTCCTTACCAAGCCCTTACACTGAATTCAGTGCCCAAACACTCCCATCCCCTAATGCCAAAACATTCAGCATATCCACATTTTAAACAATCTAATGAAGAAGATTTGGGAAAGACAGGAAGGCGTAAGAGAAAACAAGGGTGTCCAGTGAAGAGGTGGATGGATTGTGTGAGAGGAGCCCTGCGACAGTCATGCATGGATGTTGAAGAAGGTAGGAGAGCGCCATTAAATAGGGAGAGATGGCGACAGTTGACACAACACCTTGACCCGATGCAGAAAAGGGGAAAAAGGGAGTTGCTGATATTGATTTGTGGGGTAAAAAGGTAAACTACAATAGGCCATCATTCAGATATCCATAAGGGTCACTTTGAGTTCTTTTCATTTGGACCACACTGACCCTTCCCATCAATGTCTCACCTTTGCCTTTTCATTTCCTTAGAAGTTGTCACACTTCCTCATGTCTGAATAACTTCTTGGATATTCTTGCCAAAACCTCTATGACTAAGGTAGACAGACTTGCAGAAAAGACCACCACTGTTAAGTTCCTTTTTCAGCCTTGGTCTTCTTTGTGAGAAGCCCATTAACCATGATTTGAGTTTGGATTTATGGTACAAAACTTTTACCCACTTCTAGATCCTCTTCCCAAATCCCAGCTCTTCTAGTAATTTATAAAAGAAACCCCACCAAGAATCAAAACTCTTGAATGTGAATTAACATTGTCTTGACTTACTTAATCCCAGCTTTAATAGTCTATCATGAAATGTTTAAATTAGCTTTGATTTATTCACAGAATGTCTACATTTCTCAAAACGAGACTGCTCTTCCTGTCTGACAGAAGGGGTATATTTGCTAATGTATTTGTATTTACATTAATTAATCATGTCTGTCAAGAATGTCGTGGATCCATTATATTATTTTTCAATGTTTTGTTAATATCACCACTGTGGCTTGATGCCTCATCAATAAAGGAAGTTTGCTCTGATATTTCCATTGATTATCTAAGAATGACGGCTACCCCTTTAATAGCAATTCAGACATTTTTATGGAATTCTATGGGGTACCTCTCTCGATATGCTGATTTAAGCCTTTTGATGTTCTTGATTACCAGTTCGACCTTGTCTAGTGAAATACCACTGTCAGGATCCTGTCTGCTGTTTTCCTATAGCTTTTCCTCTTTCTATACCCTGATGGAGCTCATTCAAATAGCATCAGACATGTTGGAAGCCATGTTATTACTATCACAACAGAACATCCTTTGAACACAGAATGAGTCTTCCATTTATACAAGATCTTTATTCTGAAAGAAGCACCTGAAAGGCCACCAAAATAATACAGGACAACATGCATCCTGCGTATGGACTGTTTAAGCATCTGGCATTGGGCAGGAGATATTGCAGCATCCACTGCAGGACTACAAGATTCAGTAACAGTATCTACTCTACAGTGATTAGACTTCTGACCTTGGGCACTAGTCCCAGGTGTCTGGACACATAATAAGTCAGTTTTTATTTATTTGTGCAATATATACTTACATAAACTCCAAGTAAGTGCAATATTTATTTATTATATCCATAGTCATACAAGTCAAACATAGTGTGTTTTGTATTACTTTAAATAGGGTAGTTAATTTAACTCAGGGGAGGGTATTCTTTTCGTATAAGAGTGTTGGTAAATGTCTCTGCCCTTTCTTGCATGTATTGGGGTAGTATTGTATTTGTTAATTATGTTTATCCCTTTACTTGTATGTGTTGTTTCACTTTCCTTTGTAATCTCAAGAATTGAGCTGATGCATGAAATTTCACTTAGGCTACACGTGTAGTTATAAATGACAATAAAGTTTACTTTGACTTTGACTTTTGGGTATAGTCTAAACTATTGTGCAGATGTAAAGACACTTTATATAAGGTGCAAAGCCTTAGTGCATCATATTATCATCCACCACCTTTTTAAGCTCGGACCCAGTTAATAATTTAATGGGATAAGTATAAATGGGTAAGGTCCATAGGTGAAGCTATTTGTTTTGTATGGGAACACAGACGGTACCTCTCTCATGAAGGTTCAGATCCTTTGCTCATAACTGCATTATTCAGTACTTTAATCACTGAAGTGGTTTTCTAACCCTCCATGTTATATTCTCCAAGCTAACACTGATTTGTACCTCACTGGCACATCGGACAGATTACGTTTTACAACGGCGTCTTGTGTAGTCAGGAAAGTAGCATGAACTGTAAACTGACTCACACTTTGTATGACAACACAGTCCTCATTCCAACCAATCAAATTGGTATTCCTTTGTATTACAACACAGTCCTCATTCCAACCAATCAAATTGGTATTCCTTTGTATGACAACACAGTCCTCATTCCAACCAATCAAATTGGAATTCACCTCATCTGGAGAACAGGAACTACAGACGCTCCTCTGCTAGGTGTTAGATGGTCAGAATGTGTCCCATATGAAAACCCTGAAATTGCACCTATTTTAGCCACAGCAATTCCTGGAATCTGCTTTAGTCCTCTGTCTGCTAAACCAGTGGTATCCCCAGTAATACACTTTATCTTCTTCAATGAATGATCTCTTCTTTACATGCTTGATATGCTAGAACGTTTACAACTGTACTCATCCCTCATTAGACCCATTATAGAATACAACGCCCCATTTGGTATGTACCTCTCAAGACATCTGCAACAACTGGAAAGGCCTCAGAAATACCTCACTAAAAGAATCACAGGCCTAAAGCAGATGCCCTACGCTGACCGCCTTAAAAAACTCCAGCTATATTCTGTCGCATATCGTCTACTCAGAGGCGATCTCTGCTTAACATACAAGGCCATGTCAAACCCAGAGTTGTTGGACATGCTACACTTAAAGAAATCCCAATCCCTCAGAGCTACACGCTCCAGGGATCTAAACCTTGTCATCACAATAAACAAAACATGCTGGAGGGATAGGTTCCTGACACAGAGACTCCCCAGACTCTGGAATAGATTGCCCATACATGTCAAGCAGAGTGCCTCTTTGGACCTCTTCAAGAGGAACCTTGACGATTGGATGGGAGAAAGGAAATTCACCCCAGGGATCACGTCAGTCGCCCTGCTAGACAGGGGTCCAGGAAAGTAAATAATGTGGGAAGAAATAGCCAGGGAATTGTTATGGCTAGGCTTGTATAGGCCCTAGGGCTGATAGCCTAGTACCAACCTATGAACCTATGAACCTATGAACAAGTACTGCTTCTTCCAATCCAACCCAATAAATCTTAGTTCCATGATGTGCAGCCTGGTTCTGATACATCTACTTACAAACAACACTGTAGATGTCTGTCCTATAGCACAGTTCAGAATTCTTCTGTACTGTAACAAGAAAAGTAATTTTTTATTGTACATTTTCAAAGTGGTATTTGATAATCCCTTCATATCTGCCTTGAAGATCTGTGTGTATCTTCCAGCTTATCCATTGTTGCTGGGTCCCTTTCTGTGCTAGTGGAACGGATTATCCTATTTTATTTAAAAAAAACAATTCTCTTGATATAAACTCACTTCCAAAGCTAGTGACAATATGCTCAGGAAGATCTTAAAACAGCAACAAATCTCTGGATAGTTAATGGTAACTTGGCATATCCTTTCATATCTATGAAATATTGCCATGTGTTTCAAGTATGCATTCACCACTACTGCGAATACATTATTCATAAATCATCCTCTGAAATCAATATGCAGTAATCTTTCCAATATCCACCTAAAACATTTATTAACGTGATGTTGCTTGTCTTGGCGTCTTGTGCTGTAGCTGACATGACACTCATGTCCTGCACACTTCCTTAATTTTTGCTACTAGACTTTCTAGTTGGTGCTTTCATTTTAACAATGCCAGGATGACCTGTATGGAGTTCTTTCCAAGGTTGTAGATAGCTATTAATCAGTTGCCCCGTAAGATTATTTTTCTTCTACTGAAAGGCCGTATTTATTTTTATTTTCCCAGCTCTCATCAGCGTTAGTTATTAAAGTTGTTACATTGGTAGTTAATGGCAGCTGGCACTCCTTCACAAAAACGTAATACTTGCGAATCTTCGGTCACTTGTAACTCATGCTATCAAATCTACTTTAACAGAAATGTCTTAAAAGTTATCTTTGTTCAAAACATTTTGTGTGATTCCTAACATTACTGTAATATTGTCAGAATTTTTTATGTAAACAGAAGTCTAGCAATTCCAGCAGCATTGTCACGACTTTGGAAACTCTGCAATCTATTTGTAACCATGCTGATAGTATTCATTCCAATCTATGGATTTTGTTGCCAACATGGAAGGCAAATTCATATGTTCACCAAACGATGTTAATAAAGGTTATAGTTAGTAACCAGACTGAAGTGTCTAGTCCAGAGGTATTTTTTGGTCCATTCAGACCTCATCTTTGCCAGCCTGTCCCACAGTACCCAAAGTCCTCTCTGGGTCAACAAGCTATTCTCCAACCCCCCCCCCCGGGACTTATTCCATTTTTGTTGGGGTGGGTAATGGATCCTGATGGTGTCCTGGGGGCTTAGCTCATCTATGCTTCTGTCCAGTGGTGATTTTTTTATGAATGACCTACCAACTCCCTTTCCCTATGCCCACGGTCATGTCTGTTACTTCCAAGGGCAATTCCCCTCTATGGACCACCCTTCCATTTAGGGAGGCATATCAACGAGTGCCTTTCCACCTTGGATGAGCATGCCCATCCCTTTTCTTGCTGCTCTGTTAGTCACCCCAGCCACTGGTCAAATCTGAACTGGCTGTACCTTAGTCAAGGCTTTATCCTTCTACACCACAGGAGTGGTCAGATAGTCCACAGGGAAACAAGGCAAAAGGAATGAAACATGACTAAGAAAAGAAGAATAAATAGATACAGTTTGGAGAAATATCTATGAAGAGCCTGTGGAACATAAAGAAGATGCTAAATGGGTAGAAGAAGTAAAAGAAAGAATAAGAAGTTTAAAGGTACAGGATATAAAATGGGATGAAGTAACGGCCAGAGAGATTGAAACAAAGTTAAGAAAAGCCTCTAATTGGAAAACCCCAGGCACAGATGCAGTACCTAACTTCTGCCTAAATGTATTAACATCTTTGTTTATTTATTGATTTATTTTACATTTGTTGACTGGGATAGTCTGACTGGATATAGTCTCCATTTTCAGCTGAGGCCCGGGCAGAAAAGCTCCAAGGTAGAACATGCAGTAAAAATCACAAAATTATTACAATTTACACACAGTTTGCAGACTCCAGTTGAGCAAGCAGGTAATATAATCGTACATTTTTAAAACAGTGTTGACAAATTGACTAGGCAATGTAACATGATTACAGACTATAGAGGAGGATCTATTCGGGTTTTGAACAAGGACATAGCCAGTGAGTTTTAAAGTCTAGTTCGAGGATTTTTTTGAACTGAGTAAGAGAGGGTTCAAGAGTAAGATCAGCAGGAAGAGAGTAAGCAAACAGAGAGCCCCCAGCAGAGTCGTTGATTTTGGATGTTTGAATCAGTAGTTCATTAGAAGAGCGACGTGACCTCCGGTTGCTATAAGGGCGACGTGACCTCCGGTTGCTATAAGGGCGACGTGACCTCCGGGTGCTATAAGGGCGACGTGACCTCCGGGTGCTATAAGGGTTGATGATATTTTTAAGTGCAGGCGTATTATCACGGTGGTTGAGAAGTTTATGAGCTATTGTAAGCTGGTTGTACTGAAGAAGGCTAGGCCATTCTAGCCACCCCAGAAGATTTAGGTTGTGACAGTCGTGAGTCCTACAGGCCATGCCTGTTGCAAATCTAGCAATATGGTTATAACAGCTGGAGAGTTTGCTAAGAGCAGATTTGTTCAAATTAGTGAGTAGAGGGGAGGCATAGAGAGGAGTGGAGAGCAGATGGGAATGAGCAATAGCAGTCCTAGCAAATGGAGTAAGGAAAGGTGTGATCTTATAGAAGGAGCCAAGTTTTTTGTTACTGGTTTTGATAATTTGACATGTTTTTATTTTATTTATTTTATTTATTTTATTTTACATTTGTTAACTGGGCTAGTCTAACTGGATATATTTCCATTTTCAGTAGAGGCCTGGGGAGAAAAGCTCCAGTGAAACAAAAATAAAAATTTAAACATTTAAAAATTTAAAAAATTAAAAAAACATTTGAAAATTAAAAAAAAAAACATTTAAAAATTAAAAAATAATTAAAAAAAAAAAACAGTTAAAAAATTAAAAATCAATATTAATACATAATAAATGAATGGATTTCAATAGAAGATTATTCAAAAAGCAGGAAGTAATTAGAATACAATAAATTACAGCAGTATTACTAGAGTAATGTAGGCATTTACAATAGTAGGGGTGACAATATGTATAGGATAATTCAATATGCAGTGAGATACATGTAGACTATCAGCATATTAACAGGATAGAGAATTTCAGAGCATTAAGCAGGATAGATTACATCAGTATGTTGAATTCTGTAAACCAGTTACAGTCCTACCACAAAGAATGTGAAATAGGTAGAGGTTCAAGAGAAGAAATATTTGTAGTGAAGGAGAAGGTTAATCAGGGTTGCTACAGGGGCATAGCCAGTTTGATTTGAGGTGTCTTTTGAGGTTTTGTTTAAAGAGAGGCAGTGAAGAAATTAAAGTTAGGTCATTAGGACATGGATACCAAATTTGAGGGTGTTGTCTGTTGTGACACCTAAGAGTTTGGTTCGCACATCCGGGGAGATAATGGTACCGTTATTAGTGAGGTGGGGGGGTAATGGTACCGTTATTAGATTTTATGGTACACAGTAGTGAGGTGGGGGGGGGGGGTAATGGTACCGTTATTAGATTTTATGGTACACAGTAGTGAGGTGGGGGAGTAATGGTACCGTTATTAGATTTTATGGTACACAGTAGTGAGGTGGGGGAGTAATGGTACCGTTATTAGATTGGGGGTAATGGTACACAGTAGTGAGGTGGGGGTAATGGTACCGTTATTAGATTTTATGGTACACAGTAGTGGGGTGGGGGGGGTAATGGTACCGTTATTAGATTTTATGGTACACAGTAGTGAGGTGGGGGGGGTAATGGTACCGTTATTAGATTTTATGGTACACAGTAGTGAGGTGGGGGGGGTAATGGTACCGTTATTAGATTTTATGGTACACAGTAGTGAGGTGGGGGGGTAATGGTACCATTATTAGATTTTATGGTACACAGTAGTGAGGTGGGGGGGGTAATGGTACCGTTATTAGATTTTATGGTACAGAGTAGTGAGGTGGGGGGGGTAATGGTACCATTATTAGATTTTATGGTAAAGAGTAGTGAGGAAGACTTACAAGTGGGGGAGAAAAGAAGCAACTTTGTTTTGTTAGGGTTTAATATCAACTGATGGTTAGAGAGCCAGTTTTCAACTATACTGAAAGTATTCTGGGTTAATGTCATTAGATCTGTCAGGGAGGTGGCTGAACAAATCAAGGCAGAGTCATCTGCATACTGGGTACAGGTAGCATTTGGGATGACAGTGGGAAGGTCATTACTAGAGAGAGAGAAAAGAAGGGGTCCTAGTATGGAGCCCTGGGGGACACCCAGGGTGATGGGTAGACAGGTTGATAGTTTGTCCTGCCATAGGACGGCTTGTTGTCTACCACACAGGTAAGATTGGAACCATTGAAGCGCATGGCTATTTAGTGAGAATGCCTTAAGGGTGTGCATGAGTATTTGGTGGTTGACCATATCGAAGGCCTTGGAGAGATCTAAAAAGAGGGCTGAGGAAAGCTTGCTATTATTTTGGTTATGGTTTATGGTGTTAGAGAAGGATAGGAGGGCTGAGGTGCTACTGTGGTGGCCTAAAACCATGCTGAGAGTTAGCCAATAGCTTATTCTGGGTAAGATAATGCATAAGTTGTTTATGGACACACATCTCCATAATTGACAGAATAGCTATGGGTCTAAAGTTTGACAGTTCGAAGGAGTTGCCTCCTTTATATAGTGGTATTACATGAGATATTTTCCAAATGGAGGGGATGGTGGCTTCAGGTAAGGTTCTGTTGATTATGATGGAGATGGGGTATGCTATGGCATCTGCTGCTTTTTACAGATACTCTGGTGGGAGGAGATCGGCTGCTGGAGTAGTTGGTTTTAATGTCTTAATTAGAGATCTGATAAGTGATGTAGAAACAGGCTGAAAGCTGAAGGAGAGTGGGGTACTGGCTGTGGCAGAATTTGGGTTGGAGCAGCTGGGTGCCAGTTGGCTGGCTAGGGATTGGATAGTCTCTGTGAAGAAACTATTGAAGATGTTTGCAATATCCTCTGGGGATTTATGGTTGGAAGATGATGGAGTAGGAGTGGAGGACTGTCCTGGGTGAAGAAGTTTTTACAAGTTTTAAAATCTTTACATGAAAATTTAACCATGAGTAAGAACTACTTATATGCACATCCCGAACAGACACCAACCTGGTTAACAACAGGAAAAACAATGCTCCTACTTAACAGTGAACCTGCAAGCCATCCTAAAAACTATAGACCAATAACTTGCCTTCCAGTGATGTATAAGCTATACACTGGAATTGATGCTGACAGAGTTTATAGTCATTTAGAAGAAAACTCAGTCATGGCAATAGAACAAAAGGGCAACAAAAGAAAGTCATATGGAACAAAGGATCATTTATTGTTAAATAAAGTCATAATAGAGAACTATAAAAAGGGGAAAAAACCGAAGTATGGCATAGATAGACTACAAAAAAGTATTTGACAGCATCCCACATTCATGAATAAAAGAGTGCTTACAAATGTAAGATACACCCTGCACTGATAAACTACATCAAAGCAACCATGAAACAGTGGCAAACCACTTTGCAGTTAAGCCGTGATAAAGGACAAATTATTATTCCAGGGATAAAAACTTCAAAGGGAGATATTCCAGGGTGACTCTTTGTCACCACTGCTCTTTTGTTTTGCCCTTAACCTATTAAGCTGTCTACTTAACAGATTAGGTCATGGCTATAATTTGGATCCCAGAAAACAACAAAGTGCAAACACTTCTTATCATGGTTTTGTGGATGATTTAAGACTGTATAGATCATCGGATGAGGAACTGAAAGCACAACTGCAAGTGTCAAAACTTTCTCAGATGATATAAGAATGTCATTTGGTCTGGATAAATGTGCAAAAGCAACCTTTAAAGCAGGAAAACTGCAACACCAAGAAAACATCAGTTTGGGACAAGAATGTGATATAAAAGAACTTGAGCAAAAGGGAGTGTATAAACATTTGGGAATTGATGAAGGATCAGCAACAAAACATGAACAAATGTGAATAAAATGTAGTAAGGAATATTTTAGAAGACTAAAAGTAATACTGAAATCTGCATTGACATCTAGGAACAAAGTCCAAGCTATAAACCAATTTGCTCTAACTGTCCTAACTTACAGTTTTGGAGTGATTGACTGGTCTGAAATAGTGTTGGATTGGTTGGACAGGAAAACAAGAAGGATGCTTCATGCTTATCAAATGATTTATAAAAATCAATGTATACCAAGACAATATATTCCCATACTGACAGAGGTATGGGCCTTCTTGAATATGATTACATGTACAGATCTGCAATCAAAGGACTGCATGTATATCTGCTGACCTCACAAGACCCAAATGTAGTGAAAGTTTTAAAACATGAGGAGAATAAGTCTAAGATGGCTTCCCTGCTTAGTTTAGCAGAAGCATATGGGTGTCAAGTGGGAATGGAAATCAAACCAGAAGTAGATAAAAGGCAGCAACTGAATGTGCCAAAAAAATAAAGAAAGAATATAAGGTAAAGGATGAGATGAGAAGGAAGAAATGTGGAAAATGCATAAATAAAGTTACAAGTATAGAAAACTCCTGGAAAAACCTCATGTTGATCAAGAATGAATGCAGGAATGGTTAAGGAGAGGCAAATTTAAACCAAAAGATGAAAGGTTAATATTGGCGGCTCATGAGAGTGGATTATGTACACATTGGTTTACAAAGTCCATTAAACATGTGAGGGAAACAGAGAAATGTAGGCTTTGTAAAACAGAATTGGAAACAGTTGCACACCTCATTGCTGGCTGTCACATACTAATGGCAGAAGGACTGTATACTGAAAGGCATAAAAAAAAGAGGTCATTGTTCCTCTCTACTCGTCACTCATTAGACCCATTATAGAGTACAAAGCCCCTTTTGGTATGTACCTCACAAGACATCTACAACAACTGGAAAGGCCACAGAAATACCTCACAAAGAGGATTACCGGCCTCAAAGAGATGCCCTACCCAGACCGTCTCAAAGAACTGCAGCTTTACTCCGTTGCATATTGCCTACTCAGAGGCGGTCTCTGCCTAACACACAAAGCTATGTCAAACCCAAAGCTTTTAGACATGCTCCACTTAAAGAAATCCAAATCCCTACGAGCTACATGCTCTAGGGACCTAAACCTCGTTACCACAATAAACAGAACATGCTGGAGGGATAGATTCCTGTCCCAGAGACTTCCCATACTCTGGAACAAACTACCTATCTATATCAAACAAAGCTCCTCATTAGCACTGTTCAAGAAAAATCTTGATGATTGGATGGGAGATAGGAAATTCACCCCGGGGATCATTTCTGTGGCTCTGCTCGACAGTGGCACAGGAAAATAATTTTCTTGGGTGGCAAAAGCCAGGGTACCTTTGGCTAGGCTTATATAGGCCCTAGGGCCAATAGCCTATTACCTACCTATGCACCTATGAACCTAAGACTGTTGCACTGGGGATTGTGCAAACATTATGGTACTGAAGTGGCTGAAAAACACTGGAAACATGAGCTACAAAGCATCATAGAAAATGATTAAGTTTATATCACATGGGATCACCCATTACCAACAGTTCAAAAAACAGATGCAAGAAAATATACACAGTGGTCCAAGAAAAGAAGTCACGACTAGCACTGATCATTGAAATCGCCACACCCAGTGACTACAGTGTCTTGCATACAGAGAGACGCAAAGTCATAAAATACCAGGATTTGCAGGCAGAAATGAGGGCAGTGTGGAAAAAGGATACCCAGACAGTTCCAATAGTAGTAGGAGTAATGGCTCTTATAAAAAAGAATTTACAATCATACTTAGATATGTTACCAATACATGTATATCCATATGAATTGCAGAAGGAGCCATTACTGGGCACATTGCGGTTGCTGCGAACAGCACTTCTGGCTAACATCAAATATTGAAACAATACAAATTTCATGAACTTTAATCATACTTTGACTTAGGAATGGGGTCAATTCCTGTCATGGTATTAGAAACCCAAAAGACTTGGAGAAATTAAAAAAAAAAAACAAGAGGTATTGATGAACTTTCTTTACCCCAGAAAATACAGCAAGTATGTATTTCTTTATTTGAAAATTCTGAGCAGGACAAAGATTTCATAATTTATAAGCAATTGTGTTTTAATTCCCTAAAGGCAAGATATGTCATTAGGGTGAGGCATTACAAAAACATTTCCTGTTACTGCATTATTTACAATATGTAATATATTTCTTCCTTGAAACCAACTTTGACTTTGTTGACACACCGTCTGACTATCCTTTGTCTTAAACAAATCAAATTCTATTGATTTTCTTAGTAGAGTTATCAGTGTCTTTATTGTAGCCACTTAATTATGTACTTCTGATGATATTTTCTATCCATAATCTAGTCTTCTTGTTATTACTGTGTCACGCTGTGTAGGATGTATTCTCATATCAGTATCAGACTTATCGTCCATAGTTATTACTGTGTCATGCTGTGTAGGATGTATTCTCATATCAGTATCAGACTTATCGTCCATAGTTATTACTGTGTCACGCTGTGTAGGATGTATTCTCATATCAGTATCAGACTTATTGTCCATAGTTATTACTGTGTCACGCTGTGTAGGATGTATTCTCATATCAGTATCAGACTTATCGTCCATAGTTATTAATGTGTCACGCTGTGTAGGATGTAGTCTCATATCAGTATCAGACTTAGTTATTACTGTGTCACGCTGTGAAGGATGTATTCTCATATCAGCATCAGACTTATCGTCCATAGTTATTACTGTGTCACGCAGTGTAGGATGTATTCTCATATCAGTATCAGACTTATTGTCCATAGTTATTACTGTGTCACGCTGTGTAGGATGCATTCTCATATCAGTATCAGACTTATTGTTCATAGTTATTACTATGTCACGCTGTGTAGGATGTATTCTCATATCAGTATCAGACTTATCGTCCATAGTTATTACTGTGTCACGCTGTGTAGGATGTATTCTCATATCAGTATCAGGCTTATTGTCCATAGTTATTACTGTGTCACGCTGTGTAGGATGTATTCTCATATCAGTATCAGACTTATTGTCCATAGTTATTACTGTGTCACGCTGTGTAGGATGTATTCTCATATCAGTATCAGACTTATCGTCCATAGTTATTACTGTGTCACACTATGTAGGATGTATTCTCATATCAGTATCAGACTTATTGTCCATAGTTATTACTGTGTCACGCTGTGTAGGATGTATTCTCATATCAGTATCAGACTTATCGTCCATAGTTATTACTGTGTCATGCTGTGTAGGATGTATTCTCATATCAGTATCAGACTTATCGTCCATAGTTATTACTGTGTCATGCTGTGTAGGATGTATTCTCATATCAGTATCAGACTTATTGTCCATAGTTATTACTGTGTCACGCTGTGTAGGATGTATTCTCATATCAGTATCAGACTTATCGTCCATAGTTATTAATGTGTCACGCTGTGTAGGATGTAGTCTCATATCAGTATCAGACTTATCGTCCATAGTTATTACTGTGTCACGCTGTGAAGGATGTATTCTCATATCAGCATCAGACTTATCGTCCATAGTTATTACTATGTCACGCTGTGTAGGATGTATTCTCATATCAGTATCAGACTTATTGTGTCACGCTGTGTAGGATGTATTCTCATATCAGTATCAGACTTATCATCCATAGTTATTACTGTGTCACACTGTGTAGGATGTATTCTCATATCAGTATCAGACTTATTGTCCATAGTTATTACTGTGTCACGCTGTGTAGGATGTATTCTCATATCAGTATCAGACTTATTGTCCATAGTTATTACTGTGTCATGCTGTGTAGCATGTATTCTCATATCAGTATCAGACTTATCGTCCATAGTTATTACTGTGTCACGCTGTGTAGGATGTATTCTCATATCAGTATCAGACTTATTGTGTCACGCTGTGTAGGATGTATTCTCATATCAGTATCAGACTTATCGTCCATAGTTATTACTGTGTCATGCTGTGTAGGATGTATTCTCATATCAGTATCAGACTTATCGTCCATAGTTATTACTGTGTCACACTGTGTAGGATGTATTCTCATATCAGTATCAGACTTATCGTCCATAGTTATTACTGTGTCACGCTGTGTAGGATGTATTCTCATATCAGTATCAGACTTATCGTCCATAGTTATTACTGTGTCACGCTGTGTAGGATGTATTCTCATATCAGTATTAGACTTATCGTCCATAGTTATTACTGTGTCACGCTGTGTAGGATGTATTCTCATATCAGTATCAGACTTATCGTCCATAGTTATTACTGTGTCATGCTGTGTAGGATGTATTCTCATATCAGTATCAGACTTATCGTTCATAGTTATTACTATGTTGCGCTGTGTATGATGTATTCTCATATCAGTATCAGGCTTATTGTCCATAGTTATTACTGTGTCACGCTGTGTAGGATGTATTCTCATATCAGTATCAGACTTATTGTCCCTAGTTATTACTGTGTCATGCTGTGTAGGATGTATTCTCATATCAGTATCAGACTTATTGTCCATAGTTATTACTGTGTCACGCTGTGTAGGATGTATTCTCATATCAGTATCAGACTTATCGTCCATAGTTATTACTGTGTCACGCTGTGTAGGATGTATTCTCATATCAGTATCAGACTTATCATCCATAGTTATTACTGTGTCACGCTGTGTAGGATGTATTCTCATATCAGTATCAGACTTATCGTCCATAGTTATTACTATGTCACGCTGTGTAGGATGTATTCTCATATCAGTATCAGACTTATTGTCCATAGTTATTACTATGTCACGCTGTGTAGGATGTATTCTCATATCAGTATCAGGCTTATTGTCCATAGTTATTACTGTGTCATGCTGTGTAGGATGTATTCTCATATCAGTATCAGACTTATCGTCCATAGTTATTACTGTGTCACGCTGTGTAGGATGTATTCTCATATCAGTATCAGACTTATCGTCCATAGTTATTACTGTGTCACGCTGTGTAGGATGTATTCTCATATCAGTATCAGACTTATTGTCCATAGTTATTACTGTGTCACTTTGTGTAGGATGTATTCTCATATCAGTATCAGACTTATCGTCCATAGTTATTACTATGTCACGCTGTGTAGGATGTATTCTCATATCAGTATCAGACTTATTGTCCATAGTTATTACTGTGTCACTTTGTGTAGGATGTATTCTCATATCAGTATCAGACTTATTGTCCATAGTTATTACTGTGTCACTTTGTGTAGGATGTATTCTCATATCAGTATCAGACTTATCGTCCATAGTTATTACTATGTCACGCTGTGTAGGATGTATTCTCATATCAGTATCAGACTTATTGTCCATAGTTATTACTGTGTCACGCTGTGTAGGATGTATTCTCATATCAGTATCAGACTTATCGTCCATAGTTATTACTGTGTCATGCTGTGTAGGATGTATTCTCATATCAGTATCAGACTTATCATCCATAGTTATTACTATGTCACGCTGTGTAGGATGTATTCTCATATCAGTATCAGACTTATTGTCCATAGTTATTACTGTGTCACGCTGTGTAGGATGCATTCTCATATCAGTATCAGACTTATCGTCCATAGTCACGCTGTGTAGGATGTATTCTCATATCAGTATCAGACTTATTGTCCATAGTTATTACTATGTCATGCTGTGTAGGATGTATTCTCATATCAGTATCAGACATATTGTCCATAGTTATTACTGTGTCACGCTGTGTAGGATGCATTCTCATATCAGTATCAGACTTATTGTTCATAGTTATTACTATGTCACGCAGTGTAGGATGTATTCTCATATCAGTATCAGACTTATCGTCCATAGTTATTACTGTGTCATGCTGTGTAGGATGTATTCTCATATCAGTATCAGACTTATCGTCCATAGTTATTACTGTGTCACGCTGTGTAGGATGTATTCTCATATCAGTATCAGACTTATTGTCCATAGTTATTACTGTGTCATGCTGTGTAGGATGTATTCTCATATCAGTATCAGACTTATCGTCCATAGTTATTACTGTGTCACGCTGTGTAGGATGTATTCTCATATCAGTATCAGACTTATTGCCCATAGTTATTACTGTGTCACGCTGTGTAGGATGTATTCTCATATCAGTATCAGAGTTATCATCCATAGTTATTACTGTGTCACACTGTGTAGGATGTATTCTCATATCAGCATCAGACTTAATGCTGCCTTTTGATTTAGGAACATCAATGTCCAATTCATATGGAAAACCATGGAAGATATCATAGAAGTCATTTATGAAGGCATGGGCAACTTAACAGATCCAAATCCATAGCGCTACCTGCTGAGGTCAAAGCTAGTCTTGTCCCTCTCTTAGTTTTTAACATATGTATATACATAGTATAGTCCATTGAGAGCTTTTCCTGTAGGTTTTGTCCAGCGAGCGAATTAGTAATCCTCTAACTAATTGCCTTGCCTGCTGAGGTTGAACCTGCTTATACTAACAGGCCCCCAGAGTGGTTTTCTTTTTTCCTTTTTATTGTAACAAACCTATTATAGCCCAGGGAGCTTCTCGTAGGTTTGTCTGGACAGTAAAGTATTACCATTTGACCTTAGCGCTTCCTGCTGAGGACTAAACCAATTTCACCCCCTGATTGGGCTCTACCACATGAATAACACAGCAATTACATTTTTATGCTCGTATAATTCGGCAATATTTCATAAACATCCTACAGAGCTTTTACTCGCTAGCGGCTACTTCCGCCTGGTTTCAAAAGCGGTTTAACTTTCCCATTAGCCTCTGTCTACTCAATCCTGTTCTCAGGCACTGAGCGCTGCACTCCCTGAACCAAGTGTTACTAAAGGATGTTATTGTTGGGCTAAATTGTGCAGCAATTGTCATTATTTGGTATTTTGTACTTTATAATATTTATGACCGTGTGGGGTTGTATCACTGCTAAGTACCTTGCTTCAGTTTCCTCTTTGCTGTATAAAATTTTAAATTTAAATATTACTCTGGAAACTACAATATGTTTACGACTATGTAATTTGCATTGCATTACTGTTAAACTTCTTGTTTTTTTTCTTTTCCTTCTGTCCAAAGGATAACTACCTTTTGTAGTCTTTCTATATTAGTTAATTTTGTATAGTAGTCAGATACTTCATGAGTTTGATAGTAGTTTAATATTTGATGATTTTGTTTGCAGTAGCCACATTTGCATTCCCTGTCTATGCCATATATTTGAATGTATTTGATTTGATAAACTGAATACCATGCTACCAGTCTACTCCATCTTTACTCCACTTAACTGCTGACTTGCACTCCTCCACCTTCATTTTTTCCTTCCTCTCCTACACAGTCCTTTCTGTCTCTCATTTCAGCTACCACTCCTTGTGTTAAGACACAGCTTGTTCCTCTACTGAGTTACCTGACAAGGATATTGAAAACCAACTGAACACAATAGAAACCTATCCTTGAAGCCCCACAGGAACTACCTAGACTGTCTGTGGTCTGCCTCACAGTGTAGGTCTTATCCAAGAGTATCTTTAGGATTTAAATATAACTTGTGAATGCCTTCATGTAATATTAATTGTGAGTGTATTAAATATTTATTTTATTTATTTATTTTTTTATTTTACATTTGTTGACCGGGCTAGTCCAACTGGATACGTGTCCATTTTCAGTGGAGGCCCCGGGGAGAAAAGCTCCAAAACAAAAACATACTAAAAAAAATATACTAAAAGTAACACACAAAATACATATAAACATAAAAGTATACTTAAAAATATATAAACATCTGATGCTAATGATTAGGAGATGGCATTAATATAGAGTAATTCATCTTCAGTTTAACGTAGTATACAAAAAGAAATGTAAGTACAGTATCTGGTAGGTTTTGAGCATGGTAAGTAGTACTAAGTAGTACTAAGTAGTGACTGAGATAGGAATTAGGAGTGAAGATTTGAGTATAGATTGGGTACTTAAAGATTTAAGGTAGAAAAAAATTAGGTTATGTGGGTAGCAGATAGATTAGAGAATAACAGCTAGGCAGGGTTAGTACAAGAACATAACCAGTGGTTGGAGAAGAAAAGTTTTAGGTTAGTTTTAAATAGTGGGAGAAAGGTTAGGGTTGTAAGGTCTTGTGGTAGTTGATTCCATATTTTACCAACTGAGTTAGAGAATATGGAGTCACCTGCTGAGTTGTTAGATAAGGAAGTATGAATCAACATTTTGTTAGCAGAGCATAGATTTCTCAAGTTGTTATAAGGTTTTATGAGGGAAGAGAGAATAGGGATATTATTGGGTTGGTATAGGGCTTTATGGGCGATTATAAGTTGGTTAAAACATAATAAGTGAGGTAATTCAAGCCAGTCTATATAGTAATCTTTAATCTGTAAGGACCAGCACACTCGCGGACCTACCCTACTGACCTTAGTCTTAAATATCTCCCCCCAGCTCCTATCCGAGTGGAGCTGGTGCTCTCCCTTCTTTCACCGCTAGAGGGCAGCACACTACATGCCATGGTAAACTATCTTTTACTGGCAGTAGAAATCCACTAGCACTGTTGTCCAGCCTTTCTTTGTTATCCCTGCGTCTATTTTTAGACTCAAGTAATTACCCCTTACCCAACGCAAAGTTGAACAGGGTCTTATCCTGGTTGAGTGAGAGCTTCAGAATCTAGACAAGCCCTTATCAAGCATTACCATAGCTACTGGCTCTTCTCCTTTTTTAACTCTCTGCTTAAACTCCCATCCCTGCTCCAGCATCAGTTACAAATTTGCTCCCCACCTTTTAGTTTAGTAGTACTAGAAAAGTTTTCTTACCTTTCCTTTAGCCTGTAGAATTTAGTATCTCTGTTAAACTGATTGCCTCTCAACCTCTTTCTGCTCCAGCCCGCTCCGTTCGCCCTGCGGGCTCACTTCGCTCCCCTACCCTACCCTCAATTCTCACCCACCCCAGTGTCCCTACACTTATACTTCCCTAACCACACCCTCCCTCTCTTCCAACTTATCCCATACTTTCACCTCCTCCATTACACTTGAGTCACAGCCCCGTCACAACCCCTATTCACTCCTAATAAGCCACACCTTCTAATATCTTACCAAGTTCAATATACTCATAATCTACTTCAAATTAGTATTCTCCTCTCTTCCCTTCCCTTATTTCTACATCATCTTTTTCCCAATCTCCTCAATCCTCAGATTTATTATTTAAACAAAGTGCATCTAGCTATTCTAACAAAGTTAACTCTTGCATTTTTACTTTCTACTATCCTGACCTCAACCTACCTTCTTACCACCTATGAAAACCTTCACTACTACCATCTCAACTTCCCCCTAAAGCAAACAGCAATTGACACTCATATAGCCCCTCATAGTCATACAAATATAACATCCAGTCCCAGCTACCTACTTCCAAAATACCATAGACCCTCCCACATTAAATATAACAGATCCACTATAAAGAAAGAAAAACCTCAAACTCACCTTAAATATAACTAATTAACAAAACTAAATAACCCATCCTTAAAAGAAGGTGACATTCACCCCAACCCTGGCGCTGCCAACCCCATTATCCATTCAATTCACCCTAAACCTCATAACTCTCTCTTAATAGGACACCTACATATCCAAAGCATTAATAATAAAATAGCCCACCTCCACGCCATTCTAGATATTTACTCCTTTGATAGCCTCTGCCTCACTGAAACTTGGTTGAAACCAGAAACTAAAGATATTACAATCATTCCACAAGGCTATAACATACTTAGACAAGATCGTACTAAGCGGAAAGGAGGTGGAGTAGCAGTTCTATTTAAAGTTGGGCTTCATATCTCTACCCTACCTTACAATCCTACCCAGGATAGTAATGTAGAAGTTCTCATCTCCAAACTCCAAATTAATTCTAAGAAATCTTTATATATTATCTGTATTTACTTACCCCCAGGAAACAACATCTCTACAATAGAGACCATACTAAACTGGGCATCCTCTACATACCCCCAAGAAACTATAATACTAAGTGACTTTAACATTGACTGGAAATGTGTTAGTTCAGAAAATCCTACTTCTCATATTAACCTCCACGGCTTCAGCCAAACTATTACCTCTACAACCAGAATTAATAAACCCAGTAAAAAAGAGAGTATCTTAGACTGGATACTTATAAACAAACAGAAACATTCTTATAAGGTAGGAACATTGCCAGACAATGTAAGTGATCATTTTTTAACCTACATTATAAGAGAAAAGAAGGATCTCCCCAACCTCCCCACCTTTACGATAGCTCGCTCTACCAAACACTTAAACTCAGAATTATTTCAAACTGAACTTAATGCCTGTGACTGGAAGCCTTTAAAAACCCTTCCACTTGAAGAGGCCGTAAAGTATTTTAACTCTAAATTTCTATCCATCCTGGATACGCACGCACCTAAATGTTCCATTAGAATTAAGTCCAACCCAGCCCCATGGCTTTCTTATGAAACCAGACAACAAATCCTGCTTAGAAACAAAGCATGGGCTAAGTGGAGAGCAAACAGAAACATCTCTGATCAACTACATTTTAGGCAACTGAGAAATACTACAAAAAAGGCAATACTTACAGATAAAAAGAACTATAAATGTAAACTACAGCAAACACACCAAAACAATCCTCAAAAATTTTGGGCTAGTATCAATAAACTCCTTTCTCCGGGCCACTCTCAAACACCTACCCCTCTTGATGCTAATCCAAATACCCCCCATCTAACTGCCAATACCTTTAACTCTTTTTTCACTGATTCCATACAATCACTTACTAGTCAACTTAACCCTGACAATTCTAACCTTCCCACTACCCCACTAGGATCTCTACCTTCATTTAAACTACAACCCATCTCTACTACTCTCATCTATAAACTCATTCAAAATCTCAAGCCATGTACTCCTTCTCCTGACCAACTACCATCACAATATCTCCAAAAAGCAGCCAAAGCTATCGCCTAACCTATATCTATCCTCATAAATAGAACAATCACAGAGGGAACCGTTCCAACTATGTGGAAAATCTCCCATATTATACCCCTACACAAAGGAGGGAATTCAAATGGCTACTCAAACTACCGGCCCATAGCTCTTTTATCACCCTTAGCAAAAATTTTGGAAAAATGTATTCACAAGCAACTTTTACATCACCTGACACAAAATAACATAATAGCAGACTGCCAACATGGCTTTAGGCCATCTCATAGTACCACTACTGCCCTTTTATCCTTTATAGATACCATTAATAGAAACCGCAATAAAAACATCCCCTCATCTGCACTCTTCATTGACCTTTCAAAAGCTTTTGACATGGTAAACCACACCTTCTTAATCAATATTCTTCAATCCCTTTCCTTTGACTCTCAAGCTGTTAAATGGTTCAGCTCCTACCTCTGTAATAGGCAACAAGCAGTTCTCTGGGAAAATCAAATTTCATCTGTTCTGCCAGTCACCCTCGGAGTCCCTCAAGGGTCCATTCTTGGACCACTACTTGTTCTGGGGGTCACCCTCGGAGTCCCTCAAGGGTCCATTCTTGGACCACTACTTGTTCTGGGGGTCACCCTCGGAGTCCCTCAAGGGTCCATTCTTGGACCACTACTTGTTCTGCCAGTCACCCTCGGAGTCCCTCAAGGGTCCATTCTTGGACCACTACTTGTTCTGGGGGTCACCCTCGGAGTCCCTCAAGGGTCCATTCTTGGACCACTACTTGTTCTGGGGGTCACCCTCGGAGTCCCTCAAGGGTCCATTCTTGGACCACTACTTGTTCTGGGGTCACCCTCGGAGTCCCTCAAGGGTCCATTCTTGGACCACTACTTGTTCTGGGGGTCACCCTCGGAGTCCCTCAAGGGTCCATTCTTGGACCACCACTCTTTTCATTATTTATCAATGACCTCCACATAGCAATTCCTCAAGCCACCTGCATTCAATATGCAGATGATTCAACACTTGTATGCTCAGCAAACTCCCTATCAGAACTATATTCACTAACTCAAACTGTTCTTAACATTGTAGAAACATGGTTTACAAAACGCTGCCTCCTCCTTAATGCCAAAAAAACCAAACTCCTTCTCTTTTCCCTCACTACCAAGCCTGCCCACATAGACTTCTCACTTTCTTCCAATAATGGCACTGTCATATCCCCTGACTCTACTACTAAACTACTAGGAATAACCATAGACAATAACCTTACTTTTGATCACCATATAAATAACACCATTCAAACAGTAAACAGAAAAATAGGCTCCTTATATAAAATAAAACCTTTCCTAACTCCAGTAACCAGAACCAGGATTGCTCATTCCCATCTAACCTCTACCCTTTTGTATGCATCACCTATTTATACCAACCTAAAGAAACATCATCTTAACAAACTTACAACCTCCTACAACAACATCGCCAGATTTACCACTGGTAATCCCTTTAGAACCCACCACTGTTTGAATCTTCGGCAACTAGACTGGCTTGAATTCCAAAACCAACTCACTATTGCCCAACTTTCAACTGCCCACAAAACATTTTACCAACCCAAAGTCACCCCTATACTCTCCAATCTCCTTATCCCCTATAAAAATCTGAATTCCCTACGTTCTTCTGGCAAACTCCTCGCAACCATAATAAAATCTAATAACATGGCTGGTGACTCCCTTTTTACTAACACAGCTGGAAAGAACTGGAATCAGCTACCTACTGAACTAACCCTAATAACATTCTTGCCTCTCTTTAAACAAAAATTTAAAAAATACCTCAAAATTCACTGGTTATGCCCCTGTAGCAACCCTGACTAACTACCCTCTCCACCCTCTCCCACCTCTATACTTTACTTCTCATTTCCTTACAAACTTCAAAACTTTTAAATTATTAAGCTTGCAAGCGAGTCTTGCACTGTTTTAAACTCTACTCTATATACAGATGAATAATATTCTATAAGAAGTGAAAACTTCCTTATGTTAACTAACTGTGCTACTTTCTTGCACTGCTCTTTATGAATATATATTATTTACTGATGCCTTTCTAAGTGTAAATACTTTTAGCATGTAAATTTTTTTTTTTTTTTTTCTAATTACCATCCTTTTTAAGCATGGAATTACATTTTAATTGTTAATTGCTATTTTTTTTTCTCTTTCTGTTATCTTGTTGGAGCTTTTCTCCCCGGGCCTCTACTAAAAATGGAAATATATCCAGCTAGACCAGCCCGGTTAACAGATGTAAAATAAATAAATAAATAAATAAAATCCCACTCAGTTTGGTATTGTGAGGGGCAGGTCCTGTTTCCTGAACCTAGTAAATGTCTGAGAAATGGTTACTTGAGGATGTGGACAGTTGTCACACTATGCATGCCATTTATTTTGATCTGGTCAGGGCTTTTGACACTATTACCCATGTTAGTATTACTGGAAAATTAGACAAATAATGTAAACACATATGCTGCATGCTGGATAACATATTGCCTATCCGACAGATCCCAGTTTGATAAAGTTTTTGGTACCCACCTCCCCAAACATAAAACTAGGTCCACTACTGTCTGACATTTATTTTACAGACATCCGAACCAATATTTCAGAAGTGTGGTTGACCAAGATTCCTGATTACTCTAAG
The DNA here is from genome assembly GCF_019279795.1 of Protopterus annectens. NCBI lineage: Eukaryota > Metazoa > Chordata > Ceratodontiformes > Protopteridae > Protopterus > Protopterus annectens. The sequence goes on from NC_056736.1 coordinate 743,439,021, forward strand.
TTGGGCACTGTTATTTGCTCATCCACTGATACTAAACAACTCCAGCAAGGAAATATCCACACACTTTGTGCACTGAAAACAGTCTCAAGTTAAATGCAAAATGTGCAGCACAGTCGGGTTCAAGAAAAGAATCTGCTTCCACCTCGTTACAAGTCGTAGTCCTCTTCAGACGAATGCAGTCATAAGAGAGGTGCGTACATTTTTGGATCTCTCTCTCTCTCATTCAATCATCATGTTTCCACCATAGTCAGGAAATCCTTCTATTTGGTCAAGTTAATTTCCAAGAGAATATTTTGAAGATCCAAAGCAGTCATCCACCCACTGTACTCCTGTAGTCCTTCCCTGTCCGACCCACTTTGGTATGAACAGTTCTAATCATTGCTCACCCAGAAAGGCTGTAAAGACTTCTAACCAAGAAAATCCTTCAACTATCCTGGTAGATTAATATTGGTCTCCCTATACTCAGTAAGCTACCAGCTGCTCTAAGGTGATCTCTGTTTCACTTTTCAAGTCATGAAAGACCCAGTCTTATTTGACCTTTGATTTCTTCAGAAAACCAATGGTTCAACAAACAACCACATTTTTACACTAACAAATAAACAAGACTCACTGGAGAGACAGATTTGTAACTCAACATATTCTTTTTGTATTGGCCACAACTGTCCTTGAGTCTATCAAGCACTGTGCCACTACTCAGGTCTGACATATTCTTTTTCTTCTCATGTGCCATAGTCTGCCTGGAGACCCACAAACTTTAAACTGTCAGTAACTCAAAGGACAAAAGGATCCTTTGCCTCATCCCATGACATCAGGCTATCCCCTTCCCTTCCAAACTGCTCCCAAAACACTGAACATGTGTTTATTTTTTATCATCCATCAGTTATATTTTGATTTCCTCTTTGCCCAGATATAAAGGCTATTAGGAAATGTGTTTTGTTTCCATCCTTTTATTTCTTTATACATTAATGCTTTTTCTAGCCTTTTACATATTCTTTCTATATACAGGTCATTGATGTTTCCCTATAATGCTCAAAAAGGGAAGGGAAATCACACCTGTCAAGGAAATCCTTCTTATGGTAAGGCTATTTCATTCAGTCTACTGTTGTATCTCTCATATTGCAATAGATAAGACCATCAATAGTAATTTTACAGTTGTGGAACACTCAATCCCCCATATTTGATAGACATTGCCAATTTCTCTCAAACTCTCCTTTGTGTACTTACAGGATCAAGAAAAACAAAAACATCTTCATGGCCTGAATCTTCTGGTTTAGGTCCACTGTTATGATTTTTCATAGTGGGTATGAACCCCCAATTAAATTAGAATTGTTTCCTGATGATGTGCGCATACTTTCTTGAGCACATTCTGGAATGTGTCAGCTAAAGGGGATCCACTCAAAAGGCCTGGTTTGGATCTCGCTAGAGGAGACACTACTAGTGCATCAGTAGCTCAGAAGTTTCTGGACTCCTGTGTATTAGTCCAAGCTGTTCCTCAAAGGAGGAAGCATTGGGGGGGGGGTATTCTTGCTCCTCATACAAACCTGGATCAGGTTCTCCTTGCAGGAAATCATATTATCTGCATCCAGGGAGAGGGAGATCAGTTCTATAGCCCCCACCATGGTATGCTTTTTAATGAGTGAAAGATAGCAAGATGGTATAAATATTTAGAAATGGTCTCAAACGGGGACCCTGACATTGTCTACAGAAAATGCTGAAGCCAAGCAAAGGGCAGGCAGCACTGATGCAATGACTGGAGAAGCTAGTTACTATCTGACAGACAGATAACATCTGGGGAAGAAGGTTTATTACTGCCATGAAACAAAGGAGAACCTCCAGTGCATGGAGTGGGATAATAACCTCTGCCCTAAGCAGCTGAACCAAGACAATGAGATGGTACTGGTGAGTGGTGTATGATGGGAACTACTGAAGATTTCAAGCAGGCAGAAGCCACATTTGACATTTGTTGGGGTAACGACGGTCCTGACATGAAATGGACTGAGAGCAGACTGAAGTCAGATGGTAGGTTGCTTCTGAGGGTGACTCCACGGTTAGGATGTCACTGGATCCAACAGCTGGGGTAAGCTGTTGTTCGACCCAATGTCAGACTCTGAAGTTATGCCATCATCACTGCTGATGCCATGGGGCACATTGGCTTTGGGGTGCTCTGGATAGATAATCCCAGGGGAGTGCTTAACTCTACAGACAGTAGTAATGGCCCCATGCCTGACCTAAGATGACAGGCAGATATCAGGTTGGACGCCAAAAAGTAAAGTCAGAATAGAGAGAGGGTAGAAAGAGGAGCTTTGTGATTTGAAAACCATTGCCTGAAAACTGATGGCATATTGCCAGCCCAGGGATTGCTGGGGGAGGGCCTGGATAACAGCAACTAACAATCTACAGTATGTAGGATAGAATCAAGCAAAAAGATGACAGGGGTACTCCTAAAGAAAGCAGGAGAGACAAAACAAGACATCTGCACAAGAGCATAAAGCTGAACTTTTAGTTATGTACTCACCATAACTTCAGATGTTTGGGATCCATCTCGCCTACATTCTGACTGATGGGTTCAGAGCCGATCCCTCGGCTCCGACTCGGCACGCTTATGCCAAAGAGCGAAGTCTCTTATTGGCTGAGCTTACTATATCCCAGGATGCACCACTACCAGTCCCCCAGATCTAGTTTGTCCGCATACATACACAGACGCACATGCTGCTTATATAACATCGTCAGATGAAACAAGATAAAAAACAGTAGAACTCAAAACCGTTCAATCTCTTTTGATCTCCAAGGCAGGGGAAGGAGGGTATTAGGAATGTAGATGGATCCCAAACATCTGAAGTTATGGTGAGTACATAACTAAAAGATGTTATGTGATCCTATCTCGCCTACATTCTGACTGATGGGACAGCCCCTAGCACCTGAATCCTGGGTGGCTCACTGGAAAACACTCCTGAGTACCGTGGAACCAAATGATGCTCGCCTTTAGATGCCACATCCAATTTATAGTGGGAAATGAAAGTGTGCGGGTTGGACCAAGTAGCCACAGCACAAATCTCAGAAATAGCGAGCTTGGAATGAAAAGCAATAGAAGTAGCCATAGCTCTGGTAGAGTGAGCTTTGATAGACGTTGTAAGTTGCTTATTTGAAGAGGAATAAGCCTGAGTTATACAATCTCTAATCCATTTGGAGATAGTAGCTTTAGTGATGGTTTTACCCAATTTATTATCTGAAAAGGACACAAACAACTGGTCTGATTTTCGAATTTGCTGAGTCCTGTCTAAATAGAAGCGCAATTGCCTGTGAACATCCAATTTATGGAGGGTGTACTCCGCTTCGTTGGAGAATTTTGGAAAGAAAACTGGTAGCTCTAGAGATTGTTGGAGACAGAGATTAGAACAAACCTTTGGGACAAAAGATGGGTTAGGCCTAAGTGATACTCTATCCTTGTGAAAATCAAGCGGTGGTTTGATAGATAGGGCTTGAAGCTCTGAAACTCTTCTTGCAGAGGTAATTGCAACTAAGAAGGCAGTTTTCCAAGACAGATATTTTAACTCACATGCAGCAGCCGGTTCGAAAGGGGAAGATGTTAAGGCACGAAGTACCAAATCAAGATCCCACGGAGGCGCAGGATGAAAAACTGGGGGTCTTAACAGCCCAGCACCTTTAATGAAAGTTTTGCATAATCTGCTGCTCATCAACGGTGGATCCATGGATTCGTGAAATTTAGAGATAGCCGCTAGTTGGACTTTAATAGTAGAGACTGAAGATCCTTGATTAAACAAGGATGTTAAAAATTTCAAAACCTCTGGTATCGGGGCAGTGATAGGGTTTAAGCCCCTGAGTTGAGCCCAGATAGCAAACCTCTTCCACTTACTGAGGTACAATTTCTTAGTGGTGGGTTTGTGGGCAAGATAAAATGTGAATAACTTCCGGGTCTAAGGTGTGATTTCTGACTAAAGTCGGAAGTGGAGGAGCCAAGCTGTCAATTTCAAAGTGTGAAGGGACTGGTGTTGTCGTCCCGACTGATGAATCAGCAGATCCGAGTTAGATCCAAAACCAAGGATCGCCCACAGCATGTTTCTTCAGGTAGGGAAACCATACCTGACAAGGCCAGTGCGGAGCAATTAGTATCATTGTGGACCCCAATTGAGAAGCTTTCTGGATGACTTTGGGGAGAAGTGGAACCGGAGGAAAGGCATAAAGTAGTCCTGTTGGCCAAGGTTGGACCAGAGCATCCATAGCTGCCTCTGACGTGGAGTCAAGGAGAAGAACCTTTGCACTGCGTTTTGTGGTGTTGCAAATAGGTCGCAGCACGGGGTCCCCTATCTTCTGAAAACCTGAGCTGCTACTGTTTCGTTCAGGGACCACTCATGAGGAGAGAGAATCGTCCTGCTTAATCTGTCTGCCAATATATTGGATTTCCCTGGAATGTGGGTCGCTACCAAGAAACGGTTGGTAGCTACAGCCCATTCCCACACCCGCATGGCCTCTCTGCAAAGGGGGTAAGATCTGGTCCCTCCTTGTTTGTTTAGATACCAGACCACCGACATGTTGTCTGTGTGGATAGCGATAATGCCTTGAGGGAGAAACTTGTGGAGGGCCTGTAGGGACAGAAGTACAGCCCTCATTTCCAATACATTGATATGGAGAAAGGTTTCGTCTGGAAGCCAAGAACCCTGAACTAACCTGCCCAGACAATGCCCCCCCCACCCTGTCTGGGAGGCATCCGTCATCAGGGTGGCCACCGGAGGGGGGATAACAAAAGGTCTTCCCTGATTCAGATTGGATGGCTGAAGCCACCAGCGGAGGTCCCGTTTGCACGTTTCTGTAATCATAATGGGGTGATTCAGGGGAAGATTCTGAAAGGACCATTGAGTCGATAACAGTCACTGAAGAATCCTCATGTGCAATCTTGCCAGTGGAACTAGGAGAACCGTGGCAGACATCGAACCTAAAAGTTGCAGGACCATCCTGGCTGGGGCTTTGGATCTTGAAAGCAGGGCTTGAACTTGACCTTGTAAAGTTTGAATCCTTTCGGTAGGAAGAAAGACGCATCAATTTTGAGTCTATCTCTGCTCCTATGAACCTTATGCGTTGAGAGGGCAGCAAGACAGACTTTGACCAATTGAATGTAATTCCCAGGGTAGCACCCAGGGAGATGGTGGCTTTGAGGTTGTCCATTAGTAGATGCCTGGTGGTGGCAGTCAGGAGCCAGTCGTCCAGATAGGGAAACACTTGGAATCCAAGACTCCTCAGGTGAGCAGTCACTACTGCCAAACACTTGGTGAACACCCTGGGGCTGTGGTGAGACCAAAGGGCAGTGCACAAAATTGGAAATGACTGTCTCCCAGGCTGAAGCGCAGATACCTCCTGGACGCCTGATGTATCGGTATGTGATAATAGGCGTCCTTGAGATCTATGGAGCACATCCAAACATCCTTCTCCAACAATGGGAGAATGGATTGTAAAGTGACCATTCGAATTTGGATTTCATGACGGATTGGTTTAGTTTGCTGAGATCCAATATTGGTCTCAGGTCCCCTGTCTTTTGGCACTAAAAGAACCTTGAGTAATTTCCGGATCCGATCTGGTCTGTGGGGACCGGTTGGATGACTCCTTTTCTAGCAGCTTTGACGCTTCTGGCTGCAATTTCTTTGACTGGGTGGTGGGTCCGGGATTTTTTGGACGGTGGGGGTGAGTGTGTGAAGGGAATGGTGTAACCTCCGGCAATAATCCGTAGCACCCATCTGTCCTGAGTGATGGACTCCCAGGCTTTTAGGTGCTTGGCAACGGCACCCGACTGGCTCCGAGCAGCACAGCCGGGCAATCCCTCATGAAGTGTGGGAGGCTGAAGAGCCACGAAAGGACTCAAGGGTCTCCAGAATTGCGGGGCCCTCTGCCGCCTCTAGGATGGCGTCTCCCAGAAAAATTTCCCCGTCCTCTGCCTCTGGAAGGGGAATCTTCCTGCTGTTGAGGAAAAAACTTACGTGATTTGGGAACCACATCTTCCCTCCTCCTTTAGCCTTGGGATAAGGCCGAAAGGGAGTGGAATAACGTGCACCTACGGCAGATAAAGTTTTTCCCTCTTGCTCACAGCGGTAAGAGTGTCTTTAACCTTAGGTTCAAACAAAGAGGACCCATCAAAGGGAGCCGGGCGAAGGAAGACTTGAAGGCCTCCAAAATGACACAAACGGAGCCAGGCTTGTCTCCGAGAGCCACGCCTGTGCCTGCCGCTTGCCCGCCCCTTCGGCCGCATATGAAATGAGCCTCATGGACGAGTTAGAAATCGAGGTAAGGATAGCCAACTGAGAGCTAACTGACTGGGCTAGCTGCTCAGGTAGGTTACCTGAGAGGAATCTGACAGCCCTTGACCAGATCCCTCTGTAGCCTGGTAAAATGTGCCAAATAATTCAGGAACCTTAGTGTAAAGGCCGCTGAAGTCAGGGTGCGCTTCCCGTACCGGTCCATGCTCTTAGACTCCTTATTAGGAGGATGGATGGACGTTGAAGCCTCTGCCACGTCCTGTTGTGTAGCAGATGCCACCACCATGGCATCTACAGCCACGCCTTTTGTCAAGAACTCCTTCTCGGGTGGGGCAGACAAAAATTTGTTAGGGCGAGAAGGCACTGGTTCCACAGTATCTGGATGTTCCCACACCCTCCGACAAATCAAATCCAGGAGCTCGTCGAAGGGCGGAGACACCCAGGAGGTGGAGGGCTGAGCCCCAAAGGCCTTGAGAAGCACTGACTCATCAGCAGAGGGGGGTTTGGATATCCAGCCGCCTCGTTGCTTGAGGATCTCTAAAATGTCTGCGAATGAGACATCATCCGAGGACGACTTCGGGGACCCCTCCGCATCATCAAGATCAGTGTCCGATGTAAGAGACTCGGGGGAGTCCACGTGCTTCCTCTTGCATGATCTCTTCCTTGGGGGCTCCTCTGAAGACAACTCTGAAGAACCCTCAGGAGGAGGGGAACCCCCAGTGGGGGTAACCTCAGGCCCCGGGCTCCGCTGCCTAGGGACAGGGGAACTGCCAAAGACCCAGTCTCCACGCCCAGGGAAGGTGCCGGTAAAGACGGAGAGATGGCCGAAGAAGACTTGGCCAAGGCACTCCTCATAGCTCTGAAAGCCGGACCCCCAGAATCCTGGGAGTGTCCGGTTCCCGGAGCCATGATAGCAGACGGAAGTCCCGCAGCCGGCACCGAGAGGGAGGCTCGGAACCGACAGCATAGGTCCCAAACATCACCCCGGTCCGGCCGAAGAAGTCCACGTGCCAAACTCGGACCAAGGCCGGGTTGGAGTAAGGGTCGGAGCCGACCCTAGATCTCCACCGGCTCCAACAGCACCTGCTCCACGGAGCCAAGCGGTCGGAGGAGGAATGGAAATGGCATAGCTATCGGCTCAAGCCAATTGGGTCGGAGCCGAAACAAATTTTGAAAGACTGGTGACTGGAAGAGTCTTTGGAGCACCCTGTCTATGTCCGAATCTGACATCCTCGATGACCTAGAGGATACTGAACGGGTTCGAGTTGGCCTCTCCAACGGCCCCAAGGGCTAGGGGACCGGCTCGAGGTGACTCGATGACTATCGGCGCCGAAGGAATACCCAAACTAGTTTCCATCGGTGCCGAGGAGGACTTAGGCGCCGAGGAGGAAGTGTCTGAGCGGACCGCCATCGGCTCCGAGACCAGTGGAGCCGATGAAGGTGACCACCTCGATGCCCCAGCCATCGGCTCCGGCCAGAGGAGTCGAGACTGGAGGCATCGAGGCAGACTGCCTCGGCTCAAGTCCTTGGAGCCGAAGGAGAAGCCTGCCTATGTCTTTTGGCGGTCGGGTCCGACGGACTGGTCGGAGCCGACGCCCTTTTCTTTTTAGCAGGAGAAGGAGAGGATGCTAAAGCTTCTTCAAAAGAGGGTTTTATAAGGCCTTTCAAAATAAGCTTATTTTTCCTCTCTTGGAGGACCTCGAGGAAAAGCGTGACACACGCTGCAGGACTCCTGCAAATGTTTGCCAAACAATATACATACAGAGTGGTCATCCGTGATTGACATTTTAAAACTACATTTAGTGCATTTTTTGAAGCCCAAAGGCCTAGGAGCCTGAGACATTATAAGAAAAACTGAGTACTCTCTCACAGACAAAACTTTGTTGGGAAAGACTGACCCTACAAGATTAACTTGCCGTTTACAATGATAGCCAATTAAAATAAAGGCCAACTGAAGACATACAACAGAAATAAAGTATACAGGAATCCAAGAACCCCTAAGGTTCAAAGGGATTAACCAACAGGAAAGGCCCTATGGATGAAGGGAGCCTGTACCGGAACAAACACCAATCACACACAAATTTTCTTACAAAAAGTTTTCAAAACACACACACAGCACAGAGTAGCTGTTAAAACAGCTTTTTGTTAAAGAATTATCAAATTTCTGACAGAAAAAGTTAGTGAAAAGACACTACTTAGCTCAGCCAGCTCGAGACCACGTCTTTGCTAGTTAGCGGCAAACGAGATCTGGGGGACTGGTAGTGGTGCATCCTGGGATATAGTAAGCTCAGCCAATAAGAGACTTCGCTCTTTGGCATAAGCGTGCCGAGTCGGAGCCGAGGGATCGGCTCCGAACCCATCAGTCAGAATGTAGGCGAGATAGGATCACATAACATCTAGTGACTGCAACCTGGAATGGGGAATGCAAAGGCTGGACTGACCAGATGAGCTCTGTGAGAAATGAAATGAAAAAATAATGCAAATCTTGGAGTCTGTTGGACTACAGGGACCTGTGGCACAACCAAGACAGGAAGGCCCAACCCATTAGAAGTATACTGAAGGAGCTGAAATGAGGGGGGGTGTTAGAAGATTAGAGAAAGCACAGGTGGGGGGTACTGTATATTACCCAAACACCTCAAGACAACAAGAGTTTGCAGAATTGATAGGAAGCACAGGCCTTGTTAAACATACTGATGTCTCTGTTCCTTTTATTCTCTCGTACTTTCTTTCACAGGCCTTGTTAAACATACTGATGTCTCTGTTCCTTTTATTCTCTCGTACTTTCTTTCACAGGCCTTGTTAAACATACTGATGTCTCTGTTCCTTTTATTCACTCGTACTTTCTTTCACAGGCCTTGTTAAACATACTGATGTCTCTGTTCCTTTTATTCTCTCGTACTTTCTTTCACAGGCCTTGTTAAACATACTGATGTCTCTGTTCCTTTTATTCTCTCGTACTTTCTTTCACAGGCCTTGTTAAACATACTGATGTCTCTGTTCCTTTTATTCTCTCGTACTTTCTTTCACAGGCCTTGTTAAACATACTGATGTCTCTGTTCCTTTTATTCTCAGCACTTCCTTTCACAGGCCTTGTTAAACATACTGATGTCTCTGTTCCTTTTATTCTCTCGTACTTTCTTTCACAGGCCTTGTTAAACATACTGATGTCTCTGTTCCTTTTATTCTCTCGTACTTTCTTTCACAGGCCTTGTTAAACAAACTGATGTCTCTGTTCCTTTTATTCTCTCGACTTTCTTTCACAGGCCTTGTTAAACACACTGATGTCTCTGTTCCTTTTATTCTCAGACTTTCTTTCACAGGCCTTGTTAAACACACTGATGTCTCTGTTCCTTTTATTCTCTCATACTTTCTTTCACAGGCCTTGTTAAACATACTGATGTCTCTGTTCCTTTTATTCTCTCAGACTTTCTTTCACAGGCCTTGTTAAACACACTGATGTCTCTGTTCCTTTTATTCTCTCATACTTTCTTTCACAGGCCTTGTTAAACATACTGATGTCTCTGTTCCTTTTATTCTCTCGTACTTTCTTTCACAGGCCTTGTTAAATATACTGATGTCTCTGTTCCTTTTATTCTCTCGTACTTTCTTTCACAGGCCTTGTTAAACATACTGATGTCTCTGTTCCTTTTATTCTCTCTGACTTTCTTTCACAGGCCTTGTTAAACATACTGATGTCTCTGTTCCTTTTATTCTCTCGTACTTTCTTTCACAGGCCTTGTTAAACATACTGATGTCTCTGTTCCTTTTATTCTCGTACTTTCTTTCACAGGCCTTGTTAAACATACTGATGTCTCTGTTCCTTTTATTCTCTCGACTTTCTTTCACAGGCCTTGTTAAACATACTGATGTCTCTGTTCCTTTTATTCTCTCGACTTTCTTTCACAGGCCTTGTTAAACATACTGATGTCTCTGTTCCTTTTATTCTCGTACTTTCTTTCACAGGCCTTGTTAAACATACTGATGTCTCTGTTCCTTTTATTCGCTGCACTTTCTTTCACAGGCCTTGTTAAACATACTGATGTCTCTGTTCCTTTTATTCTCTCAGACTTTCTTTCGCAGGCCTTGTTAAACATACTGATGTCTCTGTTCCTTTTATTCTCGTACTTTCTTTCGCAGGCCTTGTTAAACATACTGATGTCTCTGTTCCTTTTATTCTCTCGTACTTTCTTTCACAGGCCTTGTTAAACATACTGATGTCTCTGTTCCTTTTATTCTCTCAGACTTTCTTTCACAGGCCTTGTTAAACATACTGATGTCTCTGTTCCTTTTATTCTCTCGTACTTTCTTTCACAGGCCTTGTTAAACATACTGATGTCTCTGTTCCTTTTATTCTCTCGTACTTTCTTTCACAGGCCTTGTTAAACATACTGATGTCTCTGTTCCTTTTATTCTCTCGTACTTTCTTTCACAGGCCTTGTTAAACATACTGACGTCTCTGTTCCTTTTATTCTCTCGTACTTTCTTTCACAGGCCTTGTTAAACATACTGATGTCTCTGTTCCTTTTATTCTCTCAGACTTTCTTTCACAGGCCTTGTTAAACATACTGATGTCTCTGTTCCTTTTATTCTCTCGACTTTCTTTCACAGGCCTTGTTAAACATACTGATGTCTCTGTTCCTTTTATTCTCTCGTACTTTCTTTCACAGGCCTTGTTAAACATACTGATGTCTCTGTTGCTTTTATTCTCTCGTACTTTCTTTCATAGGCCTTGTTAAACATATTGACGTCTCTGTTCCTTTTATTCTCTCGTACTTTCTTTCACAGGCCTTGTTAAACATACTGATGTCTCTGTTCCTTTTATTCTCTCGTACTTTCTTTCACAGGCCTTGTTAAACATACTGATGTCTCTGTTCCTTTTATTCTCTCGTACTTTCTTTCACAGGCCTTGTTAAACATACTGATGTCTCTGTCCCTTTTATTCTCTCGTACTTTCTTTCACAGGCCTTGTTAAACATACTGATGTCTCTGTTCCTTTTATTCTCTCGTACTTTCTTTCACAGGCCTTGTTAAACATACTGATGTCTCTGTTCCTTTTATTCTCTCAGACTTTCTTTCACAGGCCTTGTTAAACATACTGATGTCTCTGTTCCTTTTATTCTCTCAGACTTTCTTTCACAGGCCTTGTTAAACATACTGATGTCTCTGTTCATTTTATTCTCAGACTTTCTTTCACAGGCCTTGTTAAACATACTGATGTCTCTGTTCCTTTTATTCTCTCGTACTTTCTTTCACAGGCCTTGTTAAACATACTGATGTCTCTGTTCCTTTTATTCTCAGACTTTCTTTCACAGGCCTTGTTAAACATACTGATGTCTCTGTTCCTTTTATTCTCTCGTACTTTCTTTCACAGGCCTTGTTAAACATACTGATGTCTCTGTCCTTTATTCTCTCGCACTTTCTTTCACAGGCCTTGTTAAACATACTGATGTCTCTGTTCCTTTTATTCTCTCGACTTTCTTTCACAGGCCTTGTTAAACATACTGATGTCTCTGTTCCTTTTATTCTCTCAGACTTTCTTTCACAGGCCTTGTTAAACATACTGATGTCTCTGTTCCTTTTATTCTCTCGACTTCTTTCACAGGCCTTGTTAAACATACTGATGTCTCTGTTCCTTTTATTCTCTCAGACTTTCTTTCACAGGCCTTGTTAAACATACTGATGTCTCTGTTCCTTTTATTCTCTCGACTTTCTTTCACAGGCCTTGTTAAACATACTGATGTCTCTGTTCCTTTTATTCTCTCGCATTCTTTCACAGGCCTTGTTAAACATACTGATGTCTCTGTTCCTTTTATTCTCTCGTACTTTCTTTCACAGGCCTTGTTAAACATACTGATGTCTCTGTTCCTTTTATTCTCTCGACTTTCTTTCACAGGCCTTGTTAAACATACTGATGTCTCTGTTCCTTTTATTCTCTCAGATTTCTTTCACAGGCCTTGTTAAACATACTGATGTCTCTGTTCCTTTTATTCTCTCACTTTCTTTCACAGGCGACGTAAAACAAACAGATCTCTCTGTTGCTTTTATTCTCTCGACTTTCTTTCACAGGCCTCGTTAAACATACTGATGTCTCTGTTCCTTTTATTCTCTCAGACTTTCTTTCACAGGCCTCGTAAACATACTGATGTCTCTGTTCCTTTTATTCTCTCGTACTTTCTTTCGCAGGCCTTGTTAAACATACTGATGTCTCTGTTCCTTTTATTCTCTCGTACTTTCTTTCACAGGCCTTGTTAAACATACTGATGTCTCTGCTCCTTTTATTCTCTCGTACTTTCTTTCACAGGCCTTGTTAAACATACTGATGTCTCTGTTCCTTTTATTCTCTCGTACTTTCTTTCACAGGCCTTGTTAAACATACTGATGTCTCTGTTCCTTTTATTCTCTCGTACTTTCTTTCACAGGCCTTGTTAAGCATACTGATGTCTCTGTTCCTTTTATTCTCTCGTACTTTCTTTCACAGGCCTTGTTAAGCATACTGATGTCTCTGTTCCTTTTATTCTCTCGTACTTTCTTTCGCAGGCCTTGTTAAACATACTGATGTCTCTGCTCCTTTTATTCTCTCATACTTTCTTTCACAGGCCTTGTTAAACATACTGATGTCTCTGTTCCTTTTATTCTCTCGTACTTTCTTTCACAGGCCTTGTTAAACATACTGATGTCTCTGTTCCTTTTATTCTCTCGTACTTTCTTTCACAGGCCTTGTTAAACATACTGATGTCTCTGTTCCTTTTATTCTCTCGTACTTTCTTTCACAGGCCTTGTTAAACGTACTGATGTCTCTGTTCCTTTTATTCTCTCGTACTTTCTTTCACAGGCCTTGTTAAACATACTGATGTCTCTGTCCCGTTTATTCTCTCGTACTTTCTTTCACAGGCCTTGTTAAACATACTGATGTCTCTGTTCCTTTTATTCTCTCGTACTTTCTTTCACAGGCCTTGTTAAACATACTGATGTCTCTGTTCCTTTTATTCTCTCGTACTTTCTTTCACAGGCCTTGTTAAACACACTGATGTCTCTGTTCCTTTTATTCTCTCATACTTTCTTTCACAGGCCTCGTTAAACATACTGATGTCTCTGTTCCTTTTATTCTCTCGTACTTTCTTTCACAGGCCTTGTTAAACATACTGATGTCTCTGTTCCTTTTTATTCTCTCACTTTCTTTCACAGGCCTTGTTAAACATACTGATGTCTCTGTTCCTTTTATTCTCTCGCTTTCTCTTTCACAGGCCTTGTTAAACATACTGATGTCTCTGTTCCTTTTATTCTCTCACTTTCTTTCACAGGCCTTGTTAAACATACTGATGTCTCTGTTCCTTTTATTCTCTCGACTTTCTTTCACAGGCCTTGTTAAACATACTGATGTCTCTGTTCCTTTTATTCTCTCGACTTTCTTTCACAGGCCTTGTTAAACATACTGATGTCTCTGTTCCTTTTATTCTCTCGACTTTCTTTCACAGGCCTTGTTAAACATACTGATGTCTCTGTTCCTTTTATTCTCTCGACTTTCTTTCACAGGCCTTGTTAAACATACTGATGTCTCTGTTCCTTTTATTCTCTCGTACTTTCTTTCACAGGCCTTGTTAAACATACTGATGTCTCTGTTCCTTTTATTCTCTCGTACTTTCTTTCACAGGCCTTGTTAAACATACTGATGTCTCTGTTCCTTTTATTCTCGTACTTTCTTTCACAGGCCTTGTTAAACATACTGATGTCTCTGTTCCTTTTATTCTCTCGTACTTTCTTTCACAGGCCTTGTTAAACATACTGATGTCTCTGTTCCTTTTATTCTCTCGTACTTTCTTTCACAGGCCTTGTTAAACATACTGATGTCTCTGTTCCTTTTATTCTCAGACTTTCTTTCACAGGCCTTGATAAACATTCTGATGTCTCTGCTCCTTTTATTCTCTCAGATTTCTTTCACAGGCCTTGTTAAACATACTGATGTCTCTGTTCCTTTTATTCTCTCGACTTTCTTTCACAGGCCTTGTTAAACATACTGATGTCTCTGTTCCTTTTATTCTCTCAGACTTTCTTTCAGGCCTTGTTAAACATACTGATGTCTCTGTTCCTTTTATTCTCTCATACTTTCTTTCACAGGCCTTGTTAAACATACTGATGTCTCTGTTCCTTTTATTCTCTCACTTTCTTTCACAGGCCTTGTTAAACATACTGATGTCTCTGTTCCTTTTATTCTCTCGACTTTCTTTCACAGGCCTTGTTAAACATACTGATGTCTCTGTTCCTTTTATTCTCTCGTACTTTCTTTCACAGGCCTTGTTAAGCATACTGATGTCTCTGTTCCTTTTATTCTCGTACTTTCTTTCACAGGCCTTGTTAAACATACTGATGTCTCTGTTCCTTTTATTCTCTCGTACTTTCTTTCACAGGCCTTGTTAAACACACTGATGTCTCTGTTCCTTTTATTCTCTCGTACTTTCTTTCACAGGCCTTGTTAAACATACTGATGTCTCTGTTCCTTTTATTCTCTCGTACTTTCTTTCACAGGCCTTGTTAAACATACTGATGTCTCTGTTCCTTTTATTCTCTCGTACTTTCTTTCACAGGCCTTGTTAAACATACTGATGTCTCTGTTCCTTTTATTCTCTCGTACTTTCTTTCACAGGCCTTGTTAAACATACTGATGTCTCTGTTCCTTTTATTCTCTCGACTTTCTTTCACAGGCCTTGTTAAACATACTGATGTCTCTGTTCCTTTTATTCTCTCGCACTTTCTTTCACAGGCCTTGTTAAACATACTGATGTCTCTGTTCCTTTTATTCTCTCGTACTTTCTTTCACAGGCCTTGTTAAACATACTGATGTC
>NC_056736.1:743459123-743469123 GCF_019279795.1 Protopterus annectens
AATGTGTTAGTGAACACTGCTCAGAGGACATGGGGGAACAGCACAGCACTGTGTGGAATGTGTTAGTGAGCACTGCTTAGAGGACATGGGGAACAGCACAGCACTGTGTGGAATGTGTTAGTGAACACTGCTCAGAGGACATGGGGAACAGCACAGCACTGTATGGAATGTGTTAGTGAACATTGCTCAGAGGACATGGGGGAACAGCACAGCACTGTGTAGAATGTGTTAGTGAACACTGCTCAGAGGACATGGAGGGACAGCACAACACTGTATGGAATGTGTTAGTGAACACTGCTCAGAGGACATGGGGGAACAGCACAGCACTGTGTGGAATGTGTTAGTGAACATTGCTCAGAGGACATGGGGGGACAGCACAGCACGGTGTGGAATATGTTAGTGAACACTGCTCAGAGGACATGGGGGAACAGCACAGCACTGTGTGGAATGTGTTAGTGAACACTGCTCAGAGGACATGGGGGAACAGCACAGCACTGTATGGAATGTGTTAGTGAACACTGCTCAGAGGACATGGGGGAACAGCACAGCACTGTGTAGAATGTGTTAGTGAACACTGCTCAGAGGACATGGGGAAACAGCACAGCACTGTGTGGAATGTGTTAGTGAACACTGCTCAGAGGACATGGGGGAACAGCACAGCACTGTGTGGAATGTGTTAGTGAACACTGCTCAGAGGACATGGGGGGACAGCACAGCACTGTATGAAATGTGTTAGTGAACACTGCTCAGAGGACATGGGGGAACAGCACAGCACTGTGTGGAATGTGTTAGTGAACACTGCTCAGAGGACATGGGGGAACAGCACAGCACTGTATGGAATGTGTTAGTGAACACTGCTCAGAGGACATGGGGGAACAGCACAGCACTGTATGGAATGTGTTAGTGAACACTGCTCAGAGGACATGGGGGAACAGCACAGCACTGTGTGGAATGTGTTAGTGAACACTGCTCAGAGGACATGGGGAAACAGCACAGCACTGTATGGAATGTGTTAGTGAACACTGCTCAGAGGACATGGGGGAACAGCACAGCACTGTATGGAATGTGTTAGTGAACACTGCTCAGAGGACATGGGGGAACAGCACAGCACTGTGTGGAATGTGTTAGTGAACATTTCTCAGAGGATATGGGGGAAATATAAACGTGCAACACACAACTGTCACCCAGGAGTGGTCACCATAGGCAGAGACAGACACATTTGCTTATGAAACACATGCATTAGGTGCACGGCCATTATAAATATGACATCTGGAGTATGTAAAAGTGCAGTGTTGCACAACAAACATGGATGCCAGAATTCACAGGGTATACATGTATGGACCTCTACACATGGATGCAGGACAGTACAGTGCCACTGGGCAATGTATTACACCTGCACAGAAATCTAAAGAGTACAACAGCATTACATTTCTTGATGAACATGGGATTTATCGTACACACTGACTGTAAATATGGAAAGTCAAATTGCTATTATAACCTTCCACATTATCACTGAATGATAGGCTTGTATGACATTGTATGACATTCCAGAGAGGTATTGGAATATACAGTCATTGGGTAGCCTAAACAGTGTGAAGGACTGCATTGGTGGACAACATATGCGCATCTTGTGAAATGAAGAGCCATCCTCTGGTTCTCATATCCCTCATGTGGTATATGTAACCCTTTCACATGGAAAAAGCATCTTAGGAAAGGTGTGGTATAACAAACAGTGTGTGACAATGACATAAATAACCGCGATACCCGTCATATGATACAAAGGGAACTGGCATCAATACACAACAGTGACAGTCATTACTGCAACCATATCATTATGTCTTACAGGCTGTCACAGTCAAAGTGCCATTGCTGTACAAATGATACAGAAAGTATCCCGTCCACAGGTCGCACACACTGCGAGTAACACTATCTACGGAGTTCCAATGGACACAAGCACTGGTACTGTGTGCAACAACGTGGTTATCTTGCACCAGTATTACACTGTAACCATGATGTATGTATGGCAGTATATGCCTGTGTACAATGAAAAAACATCTTATATTATGTATGATATACAAATATATGCCATGTATTTGCTAGTCGCAGATAACATCGAAAGACCACACAGGTCATACTTGTGTCCGAAGTGTCTTCTTCATGGGGCCAACGCCAGCCATGCCTGACAAGGTTAGCAACAACATCCCAGAACATCTGATGTATCATGCAGGCCATATCATGAAAGTAATCTTGCAACATAGTCTGTATCTCCAATCAGAAGACATCAGGGGTCCGAATAGAGCGATGACAAGTCAGCAGGCAAAGGAGAGTCGTAGTGCCGAAACTAAATTCATCCTCAAGTCTTGGGGAGTACCTTCATGAGGTGGACCATATTTTTCACAAAATCTCACCAAGACAACGCTGATATATAGACTGCATTTATATAGCATATATCATGGACAGAAGTAGGTCAAAAATTTAAAATAAAAGATTGCTGGGTGCACAAGAACCAGGATAAAAAAAGTGCCCAATCCTAGCAGGCACACTGGTGCCAGGGCTGGAAAAAATGACAGTGTAAAATCCTCAAATTACAGAAACATTCTTACAATGGGGCTAGTCCAGGCCCAGGGGGAGGATGGCCCCCTGTTGTAGAAGGAAGTAGCACTCCACAAAAATCACAAAACCTGATAGGCCAAAGAAGAAACATAAAGATGATAGAGTGGACTATTGAGGACAAGACATAAATTATGTATTGTATGTGGCCATGGTAGTACAGCAGTTAGCTTTGCCACCTCACAGCAAGAGGTTTTCTGGTTCGATCCCTGGCTGGAGTGCCTTCTGTGCGAAGTCTGCATGTCTCCCTGTGGTCACGTGGGTTTCCTCCAGGTGCTCCAGTTTCCTCCCACATCCCAAAGACATGCTGTAGGTGGATTGGACACTCTAAATTGGCCCCAGGTGTGAGTGCATGCATGTGTGTGCCTTCTATGGAAGGTTGGGGGCTGGGCTGGCAACCTGACACCGTAAAACTCCACTGCCAATCATGAGCGGACAGGTGATCCGATGTGGTGGCCCCTAACTGGGAAAAGTTGAAAGAAGAAGAAGAATGTTATGCAAAAAGCCCAGAATTTCCAGACAGAAGATATAAAAAAAGATTAAGAGAGAAATTAGGAGAAAGAAAAATACTTCCGCAAGAAAAACTGTCAGAAGCTTCAGATAAAAAATATGTGTTCATTAATACAAAACATTTGTGAAAAACAGTATATAGACCAATAAACTTTGATCTGTTTGGAAAAAGAAACACCTGAGGAAGTGTGGAAATATAAACAACAAAACCTAGAGATCTTTGGAAAGTATAAAAAATAAATATACACATGGGAAAGAAAGAGAGATTTGATATGGTGCAATATTTATGCAAAGGAGAAACCCAAATTAATCAATATAAAGAAGGCAGCCCCAAAGATGTTCAAAGACAAATACAGGCAAAGGCATCCAGATATGGAAAATTTCACAATAAAAAATAATATCACAAAGAGGGAACATAGAACAGAAGATCAGTAAAGTAGAAGTAAAAAAAATAGAAGTTGAAGTTACGGAGAGCCTGCGAAGTGAAGGAATTGGTGTAGAAGGTGTAACACAGGTTACCTCACAGAAGGATGGAGTGAGTCCCCAAAGTAAGGAGAAACAGGAAGATCAGGAGACACGTGAAGAAGAAATATGGACATGGGAAAGAAAAAGAGATTTAATGTGGTGTAATATTTATGCAAAGGAGAAAGCAAAACTAACCAATAAAAAAGAGCAGCACCAAACATATTTGAAGAGAAATACAGGAAAAGGAATCCAGACAAGAAAAACTTTACAATACAAAAAAATAAGACTAAGAGGAAAAGTAGAAAAAGAGATTAGTAATGGAGAAGTCAAAGAAATAGAAATTGAGGTTATGGAGCACCTGCAAAGAGAAGGATTCAGTGTAGTAAATCAAATGCAGAAAGCACCACAACAGGATAGAGCAATGGATATCCAAATTAAGGGGAAACCAGTGGAACAGGAAGCAATTGGTCAGGTGCCATATGAAGATATTTTGGAGCCTTCCACAGGAAATGAGTATAAACATTTACTTGAAGCTGTACAGCAAGGGAAGGAACAGGAAATTGTGGAAACTCAGACACAGTCAGTGTTGAGGAGTGATAGACCAGTGAGTTGCCATATGACAAAACAACAGATGACACAGGATGAAACTGAAGAGAATGTACCACAGGAAGATGCTATAGAACCTTCTATAGAATGCCCGCAGGAAATGGAAAACAAGGGATGTACCCTCAGTATGGAAGAAAATGACATAAGAGAAGAGTTGTTTGATTTAATAGACAAACACAGATATATCGAGATCAATGAAAGAAATAGATTGCAGAAGGTTAATAAAACCCCAAAAGTCAGAAGTCTGATAAAACAAATGAACATAGTAATTAGGACTGTCCATAGGGATCCATGCGATATAACAAAAGTAAACAGAATATATTACTGTGCAGCTAAATTAATAACTGATAAAGTTTTACCACAAGAATACAGGTAGCGAGGGAAAGGAAGGGGAGAAATTGAATATCATCATGGAAGTCAGTAGAAAAACTAAATGGTTATGAGTAGGGCGCCCCTTAAGACTTGGTCAGCATATATAGAAAAACAAAAGAGGCTCGCCACAGCTAAAAGTAAATATCCAGTTCTCACGTAAAAAGTTTAATAAAATTAAATAGTAAAACACAGGATCCAAAGTGAGCGCTTTCACGTACAAAAACGTTTCATCAGACTTCAGGTGATTCACTGAAGTCTGATGAAATGTTTTTATATGTGAAAGTGCTCACTTTTTACGTGAGAACTGGAGATTTACTTTCAGCTGTGGCGAGCCTCTTTTGTTTTTCTATATATCATCATGGAAGTATTGAATAGAGAAAACTATAAAGCAATTAAGACAAGAAGTGTCACTGTTAGAAGAGTATAGAAGAGGGAACAGATCAATAAAAATACTTAGAAAGGCGTGATAAAAGCAATGAGCAGTATTAGAACAGACCAGGCTCTATCATGCAGTATCGCAAATAAAGTATAAATCTCAGCACAGCTGGAAAAATTATTAATAGATAAATATAAAGGAAAAGTACACAATAAGGAATTTATTGATGACCCAAAAAGTTTTATAGAGAATTGGGAAACAAAGTAAAAGGAATTGAAAGACCACCAAAAAAAGAAGAAATAGATACATTTTGGAGACGTGTTTATGAAGATCCTGTGGAACATAACAAAGATGCTAAATGGATAGAAGAAGTAAAAGAAAGAATAAGAAGTTTAAAGGTACAGGATATGAAATGGGATGAAATAACAGCCGGAGAGATTGAAACAAAGTTAAGAAAAGCCTCTAATTGGAAAACCCCAGGCTCAGATGCATTACCTAACTTTTGTTTAAAAATATTAACATCTTTGCATGAAGATTTAGCCACGAGTAAGAACTATTTATATGCATACCCTGAACAGATACCAACTTGCCTAATAACAGGAAAAAAATGCTCCTACTTAAGAGTGAACCTGCAAGTTACCCTAGAAATTATAGACCAATAACCTGCCTTCCAACAAAGTATAAACTATATACTGGAATTGATGCCGACAGAGTTTATAATCATTTAGAAGATAACTCAATTATGGCAATAGAACAAAAGGGCAATAAAATAAAATCATATGGAACAAAGGATCGTTTGTTGTTCAATAAAGTCATAGTGGGGAACTGTAAAAAGGGGAAGAATCTAAGTATGGCATGGACTGACTACAAAAAAACATTTGATAGTAGCCCTCATTCATGGATAAAAGAGTACTTAAAAATGTATAAGATACACCCTACACTGATCGACTACATTACAGTGACCATGAAACAGTGGCAGACCACTTTGCAGTTAAGTCATGATAAAGGACAAATTATTATTCCAGGGATAAAAATTTAAAGGGAGATATTGCAGGGTGACTTTGTCACTGTTGCTGTTCTGTCTTGCCCTTAACTCATTAAGCTGTCTACTTAACAGATTAGGCCGTGGCTATAATTTGGCTCCTAGAAAACGAAGTGTAAAGACTTCTCATTGTCTCTTTGTCGATAATTTAAAACTGTATAGCTCATCAGATGAGGAACTGAAAGCACAACTACAAGTTGTCAAACCTTTTTCAGATACTATAAGAATGCCATTTGGTCTTGATAAATGTTCAAAAGTAACCTTTAAAGCAGGAAAGCTGCAGCACCAAGAAGACATCAGTTTGGGACAAGACTGTGATATAAAACAACTTGAGCAAGAGGGAGTGTATAAATATTTGGGAATCGATGAAGGATCAGCAATAAAACATGAACAAATGCGAGTAAAACTTAGTAAGGAATACTTTAGAAGATTTTAAACTAATCCTGAAAACAGCACTGACATCTAGGAACAAAATCCAAGCTACAAATCAGTTTGCTCTTCATGTCCTAACTTACAGTTTTGGAGTGATTGACTGGCCCCAAAATGTGTTGGACAGATTAGATAGGAAAACAAAAAGGATGCTTCATGCTCCCCAAATGATTTATAAAAGTCAGTGTATACCAAAATTATATATTCCTCGTTCCGAAGGAGGGATGGGCTTCCTTGAAATTGATTACATGTATAGATCTGCAATTGTGGGACTGCACACATATCTACTGACCTCTCAAGATCCAAATGTAGTGAAAGTTTTGAAACATGAGGAGAATAAGTCTAAGATGACTTCCCTGCTTAATCTAGCAGAAGCATATCAGCATCAAGTGGGAATGGAAATCAAACCAGAAGTAGATAAAAATCAGGCAGCAACTGAATGTGCTAAAAAACAAAGGAAGGAATATAAGGTGAAGGACCAGATGAGAAGGCAAGAAATGTTGAAAATGCATAAATAAAGTTGCAAGTATAGAAAAGTTCTAGAATAACCTCATTGATCAGGATTGAACACAGGAATGGTTAAGGAGAGGTGAATTCAAACCAAGAGATAAAAGGTTAATATTGGCGGCCAAAGATAGTAGGCTACGTACATGTTGGTTTACATAATCCGTTAAACAGGTGGGAGAAACAGACAAATCTAGGTTTTGTAAAACAGAATTGGAAACAGTCGCACACCTCATTGCTGGTTGTGACATACTAATGGCAGAAGGTCTGTATACTGAAAGGCATAATAATGTGGCAATACTGTTGCACTGGGGATTGTGCAAACATTATGGTATTGAAGTGGCTGGAAACATGAGCTCCAAAGCATCATAAAAATTGATGAAGTTTAGATCACATGGGATCACCCATTACCAACAGTTCAAAATATAGATGTGAGAATACTAGCTATAGTGGTCCAAGAAAAGAAGATAAAAGTAGCATTGATCATTGAAATCACCACACCCAGTGACTACAGTGTCTTGCATACAGTGAGGCACAAAGTCATAAAATATCATAATTTGCAGGCAGAAACAAGAGCAATGTGGAAGAAAGATACCCAGACAGGTCCAATAGTAGTAGGAGCAACGGGTCTTAAAAAAAAAAAAAGAATCTACAATCGTATTTAGATATGTTATCAATACATGTAATTCCATACGAATTGCAGAAGGAGTCATTACTGGGCACATTGCGGATGTTGCAAAAAGCACTTCTGGCTGACATCTAAGATTGAAACAATACTAATTTCATGAACTGTAATCATACTTTGACTTAGGAATGGGGTCCATTCCCATCATGGTATTAGAAACCCAAAAGACTTAGGAAATTAAAAAGCGAGGCAAGACATCTCATGCCAGGTGCCTCATCTGGTTATAAAAGTTGTTATCTAAGATGCTGGGTTGATCCACTGGTCTGGCTGGAACAATGGCATGCAGTGTGGGCAGTATTGGTGGTGCAGGGGTAAGTGTTTCCTCCTCCTCATCCATGCTGCTCTTCGCAATCCTTGGCAGGGCCCATCGATGCAATCAGCACTGGACTGGTGGGCTCTAATCCTGGGGGTCGTCTGTAATACAACATGACAAACGATTACAATATATATATATAAATATGTATTACAAGGTTCTGTTTAGAAAATTGAATGTCCTAAATAGCAACCCTGAAAAGATCGATCTGAAAAGACTGATCCTCTAAAAAACAAAAATGAAAAACAAATTAAAAGAACATGCTCTGTGTCCCCATACCCCTGCTAATTTTATATATATATATATATATATATATATATATATATATATATATATATATATATATATATGCCAATTCTGAGATTGCATACTCCCTGCTAATTATACATATACCAATTCTGAGGTTGCACAACAGTGGGTAAATGGCAAAAATCTCAATTCCCACTCTACTGCATTCTTGGGTAACTATTAAGACAGCTGTTTGACGTATTTTCAACCTTTTTGGTGCAATATTTTCAGTGTCGCTATTTATGTAATTTGACTTTCTGAACGGAACCCATATTGCAATATTGTTATTATAGTACAATTCACTGCATCGCTCCTGTGGATGTGATGCATCTGTGTTATGACGCATGTGTAGGAAGCGTGCGTCTTTACTCTTGTTAATCAGCTGTACACCCATATCTAAGTATGTGCTGCATTTTAATGCATGAAAATTACATGGGAACACATTTGTTAGGAAACACACGAGCATACCAACCATGTAAAACAGAACAGTGCAACAAATAACAAGATATTCAAGAAATTCTAAGATGATGAACAGATTCCACTTAAAACAAGTTACAAAACATAGATCAGTTCAATAAATATAACCAAAAGGCATACACAGCAAACCAGTAATTCCAGTATAAAAAAGGATAATCTAAATGTACTATGTTTCCGTTATTAAATACTAAGCGTTCTGTTCACAAATGATATTCCGTTTGTAAAAACTGGTTTATTAGCATGCAATAGTAAGCGCGTTCACATTAGCTTCATCAGAGCGTTAAAATTCAAACACTTATCAATTACAAACCTTTTATATAAAACAATGACATATTGATGAATGAAGCAGCCTTCAATTGCTCATTTAAAGGTGTATTTACAACCACCACAGTAAACCATCTTTTGTAGTTTAAAATGTAAAAAGTTTTTTCATCCTTTCACGTGGATAAATGTGCTACTCATACGATACATTTTAAACGCCATTATTATTACTGTCAATCTTACGATGTAAATTAAAAGCTACAAAAGGTTGTGCACACTTAAAAGCACGTTGATGGCTCACTTATTTAATCCTATAATTATACATTTCCTTCTATCTAAATAAAATAACATCATAATACAGTGAAAGCCTTTTGCAAACTACTGTATACATTTGTTAGCTAACCATTGTTATAAGCAATATATACCTGATGCACTCTCCACAACTTAACTTATACTCCCATAGTAATGATGTTGCTAATATCGTAGCATCTTTGCTGGCAATAGTGTATTATAAAATTAAAATCCTATATTCTTACCGATCCTTCAAAACTCATTAACCTTCTTAGTAAATTCTTTGTAATACCATAAGACTCAATCAGAGGTAAGAGTTCAAATCCTAATTATATCCATTGATGTAAAAATACTTATTAAGGTGTACCATAGAGTCCGGCAAGCAATCTAAAGATTATCTTCTCAAATTCATGTAATGCGATGCATGGATATATTTAATAGATAAAATATATACAAATGCCGACTCTATTCTGCAGCTACTCAGTTACAAAGTTACAAAACATACTGATATATAGATATTCACAGTCTCAAAAATTATTACACGATGAGAATTGCAGCACAGACTATACAAACAGAACAAAACATTAAACTATTTTGGACATGATATGTACATGTAGGGAGCTATTTTGCATCATATGATATGGAGAAAGAAAGGCAAAATTGTTATTTATACATTATACCATGATGTGAACAGAACTTTAAGACAGACTTTATTTATTATGATAACTGCTGCCCCTTGGCTTAGATTCTTACCTGCTTGATGTGATATGT
>NC_056736.1:743474123-743529123 GCF_019279795.1 Protopterus annectens
GATCATCTCTCATCTTACTTTGTACTACTCTGTGTATACAGGATCATAGGATCATAGGAGGTTACTAGACTATTGGCTCTGAGGCCCTTATAAGCCTAACCAAGAGTTTAGCCCATGTTTAGACAAGTTAGCACTCAAAGCCCCTGTCCAGCAGGGACACGAGTGGAATCCCAGGGATGTAGTTTCTGTTTCCCATCCAGTTAACCAGGCTGCATTTAAAAAGGGATAATGAGGTGCTCTCCTTGACGTGGAGAAGCAGTCTGTTCCACAGATGGGGGAGTCTCTGGGACACATATCTGTCCTGCCAACAAGTCCTATTGATGTCACAGACCAGGTTGATGTTGCCTGTACAGGTTGCTTGAGTGGAGCTTGACTTGCGGATATGCAACAGTCCCATCAAGGTGGGGTCTGAAATTGCTTTGTATGCCAGACAGAGATCACCTCTGAAGAGTCTGTATGAAACTGAGTAGAGGGACAGGGCTTTTAGCCTATCTGTGTAGGGTAGATGTTTGAGGCCCTGGATTCTCCTGGGGAGGAACCTCTGTGGTCTCTCCAGCTGCCGAAGGGGGCATTGTACTCAATAATTGGCCTTATAAGGGAAGACTACAGGGATGTTATGACCTCTTTGTCCTTGGATGAGATACCCTTACTTATGAGGTGGGCCATGTAGAAAGTTTTCCATACAATGGAAGCAACATGGTGGTCAGAAGTCAGGCTGCTATCAACCTGGGTGCCCACATCCTTCACTATTGATTGTTATAAATGTGATAATATGTGGGGACATCACTCTCCCCAAAGGGGGTGATGATGCATTTTTGGCATTCAGCATTGAGGCTATGTTTCTAGCTCCAGTCATTTGTTTGGGTGAGACCCTCTTGGAGGACATCCACATCACTTGGGGAATTGATGACTGTGCCCAGCTTGCAGTCATCTGCAAACTTGGTCAGCCATAGCACACTGGTTTTGGCCTACACGTCAGAGAAGTATATCCTGAATAACAGAGGCCTCAAGACCCATCCCTGGGGTATGCTGCTCATTACGGGTCTACTGCTTGAGGTGGCTTCCCCTACTTTGATTAGGTGGGTTCTATCAGTGAGACAGTTTGCTACCCATCTGGTAACATATGGATTGATGCCTAGTTGAGAAAGTTTATCTACTATGCCTGAATGAGAAATAGTGTTGAAGCCTTTGGCCAGGTCAAGATAGGAGGTGTGCACCATCTTCCCCTTGTCCATGGCTTTGGTGACTGTCTCAAAGACGTCAACCAGATTTAACAGACACAACCTCCCCTTGACAAAGCCAAAATATGTGGGGCTCAAGTGTTTGAAGGTTGCCAATGTCCCTGTTAATGAGGTCCATGATAATCCATTTCTTGGCCTTGCAGATCAGGCTAGTTAGGCTGAAGGGTCTATAATTTCCTGGATCGGAGGACGCTCCACCTTTGTGTAAAGGGATGACAGTAGCTGTCCTCCACTCGGCTGGGACAAAGCCGGTACTCAGGCTTTGGTTGAATAGGGTGCCTAATGGTGCTGCAAGTTCATGCCTGTGTTCATGTAGGATGCAGCCTGGGATGTTATCGAGTCCTATGGAGGCTGTATTTTTTGCCTTTGAGAGGGCAGTGATGACCTGTTCCCTAGAGATAAGGTATGGGGGCAGGTACTGGGGATATCCTGATTTACTGATGGGGAGGACAGAGGGGAAAAATTTTCGCTGAATCTGTCAGCTAGTAGATTTGCTATATCTACAGCATTTGTGTATGTAGTGTCCTTGACCACCAGTTCTGAACAGATCTGGGTGCTTCCTTTGAGATTGTGGACATATGTGAAGAAGGCTTCATGACTATCTCTAATAGACGATCTGAAGAAGGCAAATTGCCGAAAGCACTTATCGGACTTTGAAGGACTGTATTTTATTATTTTATTCATTCTTAATCTTGGAATAAATATCATTTTATTTTATTTACACTCTTTTGGAATTTTTGCAGTGGCAGATTACCGAAGGTTTCACCTTTTTGATCTCTAATAAATGTAGTCAATTTGGACACAAAATTGGCTTTAGAAGATTTCACTAGTGCTCCTATTTGCTTGTTTAGGCTAAGGAGAGATTGCTTTCAGTTGGCACCTGCTCCTTCTTGATCCTGGACAGCATTTTTTTCCTTTTATTACAGAGTTTATTTATTGCAGATGTCCACCAGACAGGTTTACTCTTCCTTGTGGAGGATGAATTTGTCCTGTCAGGTATTACTGATTCCATGCATCTATATAAATGCTCATATAGTACTTTGATGTAGATTTGGACATTGGTGCCATTTCCTTTAGAGGGGGGAGGGGGCAGTGAAGCTGTTTATACCATCCCTCAGGAGGTTGTAATCTGCTTTGGAGAAGTTTTTTTGCTTGATCCTAGCTGGGTTGGGGGTCAGAGGAGATGGTGACTTCAAAAGTGACCGCTTTATGGTTGGATCTTACCAGGGAGGATAATACCGTAGGGGTGATTCAGTGGTTACTCATGTTGGTTAATACCAAGTCCAAGATATTATCACCTCTTGTGGCGGTATCGACTAGCTGTTGCAAGGTATTTGCATTGATAAAATTGAGGAATCTCTGGGCATTTGTTTTCTGGCATGAGTAGTTTTTCCAGTCTATGGTTGGGTAATTAAAATCACCCAGGAGCAGGATAAAGGGATGAATTTTAATAGACTTGAAGAGGTCCAGATAGGTGGAGTGGGCATCTTGAGTCAAATTTGGGGGCCTTTAGCTAGCTATAATTTGAATAGGGGTCTTGTCAACTGTTAACTGTACCTGTAGTGTCTCCTGTTTGTCATACTGTTTGACCAGCCTGGAGGTGTGTGTGTCTTTAATATATATGGAAACTCCACCTTCTTTGGCTTTGCTGCCCATATTTTGGGGTCTGAATGTATGATAGGATGAGTAACCAGGTAAGGCTGGGGTGCTCTCTGCAGCGTTGAACCAGGTTTCTGTGACTACACAAATGTCAGCATCTTCCAGGGTTAAGAATGCTTGCAATGGGTGCAGTTTCATATTTAGACTCCTAGAGTTTAGCAGCATGACCTTTAATTTGCATTTTGTTGAATTTTTTATGTTGGCAGTATTGACCTCATGACTTTTCCTAAAAAAGGCCCTATGGGGTGGCAAGGGCCTTTGCCAGAAGCCTGAAGCCCAAGTTAGACAGATGCAGGCCATCTCTAGGAAAGCATCATGGTCCGTCAATCATATCTTCACATGCTATCAGGTACTGGATCCCCATGGAATGACACAAAAAAACTAAGCCAATTGTTAAAGTCAATCATTTCCTGTTTGTATTGAGGCATCATTCTAGGTGATGGCAGAATTCTGCTTAAGGCTAGGGACATACCTGCCTGGGACACATATTCAGCAAGCTCAATCATGTCTCTCTTCACACTGTCCAGGGAGATACGTCTCAAGTTGTTCACGCCAACATGGACTATGACAGAGTCATAACAGTACCTGTTGTTGAGAAACTTGAGTGCTTGTGTGATATGATGGAATCTGGCACCTGACAAACAGTGACTTTCTCCTTATCCAGCCTGGTGACATGCACATCTGTGTGTCTCACAATAGAGTCTCCTATAACTAATATGTTGAGTTATATGGTTAGGCCTTAATGGTTGCGAGACACTGGTGTGTGGACTATGCCTGGTATGTGGTGTGGAGGGTTGTGGAATTCTCATGTGTTTTTGCCTTGGAGGTCTCCTTTGTTTGGGTTTGTTTTTGTTGAGAACCTCTGCATATGTGGGTGTGTGTTGTGTAGTTGTGGGTGGTGTTTGAGGTGTAGTGATTGTGTTGAAAACCTTCTCAATGCCATATGTATAAGAAGCAAACATCATACCTCTCAACTGCTCAGATTTTCTCAGAATGTCCAATTTTTTGCTTCATATTCTTGATCTGTTTCTCATAAAATTGTGGTTTACTGACAAATCACAGGCAAATCACTGAGGACTGAAGTCAGAAAATAATGGCCGACATTTGAGTTTCAGATTTCATATCTTTAAGAAAATTCATGCTAATGCAAAACCTGTTAGTCTATCAACTTTCTAAGCTTGTAAGAGCAATATTTAAAAAGTGCCCCTATTTTTAGGCCTTTGCCCCCCACTACTTGTGGTTTTGTCCAGATTTCTTGTTCTAAGTGGTTGAGATGTATGGAAAACATGCATGTGCATATTGACGCACATTGGGAGTGCAGGAGGGCTTACATCCTGTAAAAACAAGTTTAACTGAGAAGACCAATGTCTGACATTTGTTCTTTTCAATATTTTTGGTCTCTTTTTTTTCTCAAAAAAGAACTGAAGATGAAGAACGGTGAATTCCACGGATTCCAAAACACGCTCACTATCCACGCACACAGCTCCCGTCTCCTGGGGTAGTGTGACAATAATAAGAAGACTCTCCAAACGATAATATGAACAAAAAAATCTTCATTTGTTAGACCGTTTGAATAAAAAAATCTTCATTTACTGTGCAATACGTTAAACGCTTTCACTCACACAACTGTGAGCTTCATCAGAACATTTTTCAAACATCATAAAAGCAGTTTAAACACTCAGTTTGGCACCAAATAAATTTGAATTTAAAGTGACACAATGCATAAAAAAAAAAACTGTGCTAAAAATCACAATTGATAAATGTCACCTAAAATAAATATTAGCAACCAAATATTCTACTCACATTATTTATAACATATAAAAATGTGTATAACAATATGACTGCGTAGATAACAATATAACAACATAACAATCTTTACTATATACTGATACATATAAACGGTTGTTATCTGAATGATACTCATACATGTCCCTTATCAGTATGTGTTACTATGATTAAATAATTATTGATTAAATGAGAATATTAGTTTGTTAAATAAATTAAAAATAATACTTACTAAAATAACACCTATCCACAAACAAACAATAATATGTACTTAAAAAAATAGTTTATAAACTACTATATGTGAATGAATCTACCCTTATCAAACTAACCCATGTTCATATTATCGTTTGGAGAGTCTTATTATTGTCACACTATCCCAGGAGACGGGGGCTATGTGCATGGATAGTGGGCATGTTTTGGCATCTGTGGAATTCAGCGTTCTTCATCTTCAGTTCTTTTTTGAGGTATAGTGTTGCCGGAACGCTTCTTCGGTTCAGGTCTCTTTTTTTGGTGTTTTGAAACTCTCGACATTTCAGTAGTGAAGAAGACGGCTGACTTTAATAATTGGTTTAGCTTCTGATGTCATTCTAAAGGGGTGCAATATTTGTCAGGATGGAAGGGGATGGTCAATAGACCATGTTGCTTTGCCAGAGATCGTCTGCACCTCTCCCCTCTAGGCTTTTGAATATTAGCTATAAAGTTATCCTCCACTAGTACCTTTTTTAGGGAATTCCAAACTGAAATTACTTCTGACATAGCAAATCAAAACCAAGAAAATCTTATGGAGTTACTGCTCAATGCTAAAAGTCTAAACAAGAAGTTCCACTCCCTGCAAGCTCTCCTCATCCTAGAGTATGCTGATGCCTGTGCAGTCACTGAGACATGGTTTAAAGCCGCATGGAGCACACCAGCAGTGCAAGGCTATAATGCTTTTCACAAATTTAGACCCAACTACAACACAAACAGAGACTAAATGTGTAGGTGTCTCAATTTACATAAAAAATAAATAACCTGGTCAAACAGAACTTGAGCTTTTCCATGTTCAAATCACCATGGGGAAAATTCAGTACCACTTCCTTGCAAGCTATAGCTCCCCTTCTATGACCCAGAAAACCTATAACATGTATTAAAACATATTGGAAACACTCACCATCCAAACCAATACCTTATCCATGGGCAGCTTTAATTACCCCACCATTAACTGAGAATAATATACAACACTCAATGCACAGGCACAGAAATTCCTGGATTTTTGTAAACACAAACTCCCTGGACCAGATTATTAGTACTTCAACCATGGGTGCAAACATACTGGATCTGGCCCTCACTAATATGGGAGAGGGCTACACATCCCATAGTGTAATGTCTTCTCTAGTAAGGTTAGACCACAGATGGTCTCCTTTGAAGTAAAAATAAAAGCTGAAAACCTATCTAACCCTGGAATGTTCAGGAAATACTCTAAGGCTAACCTCCTAGTATTAAGTGAAGACCTGGTAAAATTTTAAGCCCCAATAAATCCTGAGAACACTGTTACCTACATAGAACTGTTTACTACGTGCATAGAGGCAGCTGTGCCCACCAGGAAGAAAAGTACAGAACTAACTCAAAAAACAAACCATGGCGGTGTAATCACATCATCAGTGGGCTGTATAACAGAAGGAAGAAAATCGTGGCAAAAATTAAGAGGTGTATCACCCAACAGGATAAAAGCACTCTCATCAAACTAAACAGACAACTCAGAGAACAAATAAAGTCTACCAAAGCCAAATTCCAGGTCAGTTTGGCCTCCCAGGCCAAGGGCAACCTAAAGGCATTCTTTAGCGATGTCCGTAATCTCAAAGGCAATCCACAGTTGTGTGCAGAGCTCATCGTTAATGGAGCCACCTATACGAACCAGAAGATATAGCAAACTTACTGACTGACAAATTCAGCTCTAACTTTACCCCTCTCTCCACCTCTCAACCTCCCCTCAGGAAATACCATCAAATATAACCCCCCCTACTATCACTAGAGAACAGATGTTCAATGCTCTGTCTAAGACCATGAACACTGCATCACCGGGCCCAAACAATATCCCAGGATGTCTTCTAAATAGCATGAAATATGACCTATCAGACCCTCTACAATTGACATTTAACTGTAGTCTCCAAACAGGCTTCATGCCTCATGAATGAAGTACAGCAAAAGTCATCCATCTGCAGAAAGGTAGGCCATCTACAGACCCTGGAAACTACAGACCTATAAGTCTCACTAGTCTTATATGTAAAGCCGTGGAAAGAATTATCATGGAAATGATCAGTAGAGATATAGTAAACCTCCAGACATTGGACCCAACCCAATATGGTTTCATTAAGAGAAGGTCATGCCTACTCAACCTGTTGAACTTCTCTGAGAAAGTAACCAAAGCAATGGATGAGGACAAAATGATTCACGCTGCCTTCCTTGACATGGCCAAGGTAATTGACACAACATCCCATTCCGGCACTGTTGACAAACTCATGAGGTTAGGAGCAAACCCTTATGTCACCTGGTGTATAGCCAGCTGGCTCAAAGACAGGACCCAAGAAGTTAAAATTCCAACTCTGCAAAGAAGCTAGTCACAGGGATCAGTCCTTGGACAGCTCCTTTTTAACATTTAATTCTCTGAAGTCAAGGCCAATATCAAGGGCCTCTGGCTGACAAAATTTGCTGATGATTACAAATTAGGAGAAGTCATAGAGTCCCCCACTGACAAACATGTTCTCCAGGAAGGGCTGACACAAACAAACTTGTGTCAGCTCCATGGACTAAAACTAAATGCCAAGAAATGCATAATAGTATCCTTTGATAAATCATCCACTCCTGGTAACTATGATATTGACAACACTCCCCTAAGAGTTGGCCCAATAGTCAGGGACCTGGGGACACACATAGACAGTAATCTAGCTTTTGACCATCATGTGTCTACAGTAGTGAGGAAATCATTCTATGTTTGCAACTTATAAACAAAGGTATGGCATCTAAGTCCAAGGATGTCATTGTACCACTGCATTCAGCATTCATCAGACGTCTTCTTGAGTACAATACCCCCTTTGGTGTATACCTAATCAGGTACATCCAACAATTGGAACATCCACAGAGGTCCCTCACTAAAAGGATACAGGGTTTAAGTAACATGTTCTATGAAGACCACCTTAAGGCCCTATCTCTGTATTCAATTTACTACAGGCTGCTGAGGGGAGATCTATGCCTGGCATACAAAACATTACTGGATCCCACTCTGAAGAACCTCCTACATATCTGTAAAACAAACAGCACTAGAATTATCCATTCTAAAAACTTAAACCTTGCCTGTGATATCTATAGGACCTGCTGGAGAAACAGGTATGTATCCTAGAGACTATCCCGTCTATGGAACAGGCTCCCCAGCCATGTGAAGCAGAGTTCCTCCCTAACCCAATTCAAGTGTAACTTGGACAACTGGATTGGGAGCAGGAAATTCATTCCTGGTTTGGCACATGTGTCTCTAATGGACACAGGCATCCTGTAAATGGTTCATCTCCCAGGCCCCTGCTTGCAAATATTTCACCTCCCAAGCCCCTAATTACACTTATCAAGGGTCACAGAACTTGTGAGAGACTTGGGATGCATGGTTAGGCTTAAAAAGGCCCTTGTGGTCATTAACCTAATACACATCTATGAACCTATGAACCTATGTGAGCCGTACAGAATTTCTACATATGTTGGAGAATATCTGCTCATTTTGATGACACATAACTGGAAGAAACCTTACTCTTTGTTTGTCAGACCTAAGAAATACTTGTTTGGTTCCAGTAAAAGCACTATACACAGCTTAACTCAACATTGGGGGGCGGGGGCAATGTGAGATAAATAACACACTTGTGAATCAACTTAATAATGATGTGCAACTGACACAACTACAGATGTGGCCATCATCCACAATATTATCAGTGAATCTGTGGACACATAACAAACATTTGTGGCATATATATATATAAATATATACCCTGCAGCAGTCCTGGGTTTGAGTCTTTCATTTATTTGTTAGCTTTCTTTTTTCCACTTTATATTTTTCTCTCTACTTTTATTTTTTATTGTTTATGTATAAATAATTTGCTACCTATATTTACCAAAGTTATGTATTCTTGATTGTTATCAATTTCTTGTATTGTTTTTTTATGTGTTTTTGTAACGGAGCTTTTCTCCCTGGGGCTCCATTTGCTTTCTGTCATTTAATCTGTATAGTGTTCCTTGGTTGAGCCTGAGATGCGTCCAATCTATATCCTGCAGCAGTCTTGGGTTTGATTCTCACAGCCTCCATTTGTTTTCTATGTGACTCTGTCACTTTATCCGCACGGTGTTCCTTGGCTGAGCCTGAGATATCTCCATGTAGACAAGTACTATCCAAGCTGACAAATACAATTTGTTTGGCAGTTAGTACACGGGATCAAGGCTATGAGCTGTAAGTTAGTTATTTCCTGTGGTACACGGTTTGGTTCCTATGGTGCAGGATTAGTTTCCCTCAGCTTTTATTTGCCTACAGTGTGACTTTGAACATGTCACTTAACCATGCAGTGCTTTGGACAATTGGGAAAGTACGCTAGTCTCCTCTATATATAAAGACTGATGGACTGTTGAGGACTGTTGAGGATAATGAGAGGAATATGAACCACGTTACACACATGCAGAGTATACGTGGCCTACATTTCATAAGCACATTATAAACAAGAGGACACCCATTATACTTTTAAACATTGTAAGAGAAGGATACAGTCAGAATTGAAATTTTGGCAATGCATTATGTGAAGTATTATACTACCGTACTCCCAAAGCGATGATTAAGCAATAAAATGTAGTTTCTCCAATGCATGTTACATAGTCATTTTATAATTCATTTTTACTTTGCGACTTTGCATGATTTATTCTGTCACCATTAAATAAAACAGGCTGTAATCTTGTGCAACACAGACAAATATTTCAAAATGTATAACTTAATACTTAGTCATGCCTACATGGCCTTGCAAAATTCTGAGATATTGGTTCAGCTACATTTAAAATTCGAAATTCTGGCATACTGTTTTGGAAATATCAGTCATGTGGTACATGTTCCCTAAAATTTAGGAAATCTCTTGCACACACATAAACTGTCAGTTTACGCAATCAGTGAAAAATGCAGTTCAGAGGCAGCTTTAGCTGCAGTGAGGAAGGCCTCATTACTGGATCAATTACATGTCTCTGAATTGCATGTTTCTACCACTAGTGCTGTCAGCTCTGTGCTGCAGTAGTTTGTAATGCTGAACCATGCATTGTATCAGAATAGGCATACACGCACGTGCACACACACACACACACACACACACACACACACACACACACACACACACACACACATATCCATTGAAATCAAACAACCTCCCCACACTTGAACATACTCAACTATTCATCCGCATTCATGATCTGACACACACACACACGCACACACACACACACACACACACACACACACACACACACACACACACACACACACGCACACACACACACGCACACTCTCAATTCACTACCTAACTCCCTACCAGACATACACTCATACACACACACATGCACACACACACACACACACACACACACACACACACACACACACACACACACACACACACACACACACACACACACACACACACACACACACACACACACACATACACACACACACACACACACACACACACACACACACACACGCGCATGTGCACACACACACACACACACACACACACACACACACACACACACACACACACACACACACACACACACACACACACATTCAACTGCATTGATGCCGCTACAATCATGCAAATGCACCTCTACACACATATGCACATTAACACACCCTCCATCTCCCATCTTATCTGACATTTCTTGCCTGTAGGGGCCATATATTGCATAAAATTGGATTATATTGGCTAGGCTTGTAAGGGCCCTTAAGCCGTTAGCCTAGTAACCTCCTATGAACCTATGAACCTATGACATTTGCTGTACTTAGCTGTACCTGGACTTCACCCTCACTCCCCACTGGCCCTTGTTTTCAATTATTAAGTAATTCCCAATATTATTCTAGCATGTCCAAAGGTCAGTTGTCAATCTCCTCTCCGGTCCAGCTGGTGAATCTGGGAATCTTGAGGCAATGTTACAACTGCCTCATGTACACAGACAACCCTCTCCTCCTCCCAACAAATTCCAACACATGTGAGAGATGCAACCATATAGCCAAACTGGAGGTTAAGCTCTCTCATCTCAGTACTGGCATAACTAGTCAGGAGGAGAAGGAAACCACACTCACTACAATTCCAGTCTCACATAGACCTACCACGACAGCAAACCAAACACATAATCACACAAAAACATACTCGGAGGCTCTAAATAAAGATCTGCCTAAGCAGCAGAGACCTCCAAAGCAGACACCCAAGCAACCGCTACCCCAAAACAAAACACGTGCAACACATATCTCACAAAGCCAGTGTGCCGAACAGTCACAGCCCTTAAGACTAAACAACACACCTGATACACTTGTAATAGGTGACTCTATCGTCAGGCACACTGACGTCCCGCTCACCAGGCAGAACAAGGAGAGGGTCACGGTGAGCAGCCTGTCGGGCGCTAGGATCCGCCACATAACACAAGCACTCAGGTCACTCCAAGGCAAGTACAAATATGATTCAGTCATTGTCCATGCTGGTGTGAATGACCTGAGACGTACCTCCCTGGACTACATGAAAAAAGACATAAAGGAGCTCTCTGAGCATGTAGCCCAGGCCGGTATGACCCTGACCTTGAGTAGCATCTTACCCTCACCAAGAATGATGCCACAATATGAATACAAGTTGATCAATTTCAACAATTGGCTTAAGTATTGGTGTCATTCAAAGGGGATCCAATGCCTGTCAACTTGGGATGATATGCTCGACAAGCCACGATGCTTCGCTAGGGATGGCTTGCACCTGTCACCCCTGGGCTTTCGGATATTGGCAAAGGCTCTTGCTACCCCCATAGTGCCTTTTTTAGGCAAGGCTCAAAAGACAAACCCACCTCCATAGGTATCACAAGGGATAAGAAACTAAGAGTAATGCTACTCAACGCCAGAAGTCTAAACCTCAAGATGCATGCACTCGAAACTCTCCTTAGCATTGAGAACATCGATATCTGTGCAGTAACAGAAACCTGGTTCAGGGCTCCCGAGAGCACCCCAGCACTACCAGGTTATACCTCATACCATGCTTTTCGGCCCCAAAACTTGGACTGAACCACAAAAGGAGGGGGTGTATCGATATTCATCAAAGATACCCACACCTCCAGGTAGGTGGCAAAGCACGAAGCATCAGAGACTATCCATGTGCAACTAACAGTGGGTAAAACTGCCTTCCAGTTTATAGCCTGCTACAGACCACCCTTCCAAACCCAGGAACCCCACTCGGCCTTCCTGAGAACACTGGAAAATATGAAGGTCTCTCCAAACACCATTATATTGGGCGACTTCAACTACCCAAACATAGACTGGGAGCATTACTCTAGCTCCAACACCCTAGCCCAAAGGTTCCTAGAATTTATAAACTCAAATGCTATGGAACAACTTGTTACCACTCCCACAAGAGGGGAAAACATACTGGACCTGATCATCACCAACATGGGGACTCTATGCTCCAGACCAGAAGTGTATCCCTCACTGGTAAGATCAGACCATAAACTAATCTCACTGGATATTCACATCCCGACCCCACCCCCTGCCCAGAAAACCACAGTGAAAAACTTCTCTAAAGCAAATTTCACACTCCTCAAAACCGAGGTGGAATCCTTCAAAGCCCCCGGGCCTGTGGAAAATACGGCCCAGAGTGAAGAATCCTTTATAAATGCATTCTATGAACACCTTCAGGAATGCATGGATCATGCGATCCCAACTAAAACCAAGACCCAATCCTCCAAAGGCAGACATCCTGTCTGGTGGACCCCAGCCATAAACAAACTATACAATAGAAGGAGGAAGCTACTAAATGATAGAGAAAAATCCCAAAAAGGGAAGGCATCACTGTTAGCAAAAAACTACGGGCACTCATAAAATTGTCTAAGGCCAGCTTCGAGAGAAAAATTGCACAGGACACTAAGGATAATCACAAGGCTTTCTTTAGTTGTGTTAGGAACCTGGGTGGTAATTCCCAGATATGCTCAGAATTAGTCCAAAATGACAAAAAATACACTGAACCCACAGACATTGCCAACATCCTAGCTGACAGGTTCAGCAAACTCTCCCCTCCCCACCAAAGGGCAAATATCTATCCCAGCAGAGTGCTGCCCCCCTGACATCTCAGATGCTCAGGTAAGAGCCGCCCTCTCCAAAGCAAAGAACACAGCATCAATGGGACCAGACGGTGTCCCGGGCTGCATCCTACATGAACTCCAAGAAGAGCTAAACCCAAACATAAAACTACTGTTCAATCTCAGCCTTACTACAGGTTATGTGCCCAAAGAATGGCGTACAGCAACAGTGGTCCCTCTCCATAAAGGTGGTGCCTCAACGGATCCTGGAAACTATCGCCCCATAAGCCTGACTAGCTTGGTCTGCAAAGCTATGGAAAGGATCATCATGGACTTCATAAATAAAGATATTGGGGACCTACAGACACTGGATCCTACCCAGTTCGGCTTTGTTAAGGGCAGATCCTGCCTCTTAAACCTGGTTGATTTCTTTGAAACAGTTCACCAAGGCCATTGACGAGGGGAAGGTGGTCCACTCAGCCTACCTGGACCTCGCAAAAGCCTTCGATACAATACCCCACTCGGGCATTATAGATAAGCTCACCAGCTTAAATATAAACCCCTATGTCACTAGATGGATTGCAAACTGGCTCAAGGACAGAACCCACATGGTTAGAATTGCTGGAGCCATGTCAGACTCCAAACCAGTTACAAGTGGTGTCCCACAAGGCTCAGTCCTGGGACCTCTCTTGTTCGGTATATATTTCTCGGAGGTACAGGCCAACACGGAAGGACTGTGGCTGACCAAGTTCACAGATGACTGCAAACTGGGCCCATAATCGACTCTCCAGCCGACACAAGCAGCCTCCAAAAGGGCCTCATAGAAACAGGCAACTGGTCCCAGAGCCATGGCCTCAAGCTAAATGCCAAAAGTGTATAGTCATCCCTTTGGCAAAAACAAAGTGCCCACAAATTACCACATAGGTGGTAACCCATTAAGTACAGAAGAAGTAATTAGGGACCTGGGGACCCAAGTTGATAGCAATCTC
This sequence comes from Protopterus annectens, assembly GCF_019279795.1. Lineage (NCBI taxonomy): Eukaryota > Metazoa > Chordata > Ceratodontiformes > Protopteridae > Protopterus > Protopterus annectens. Next base: position 743,488,114 of record NC_056736.1, read on the forward strand.
TCATTTGACAACCACGTGGCCAAAGTGGTTAGAAAAACATTTTATATAGCCCACCTAATCATGAAGGGATTCACATCTAGATCAGGGGAGGTCATCGTGCCTCTTTACTCATCCCTCATCAGGCCCATAATTTAGTACAATGCCCCTTTTGGGATGTACCTTACCAGACACCTGCAGCAACTGGAAAGACCCCAAAAGTACTTCACCAAGAGGATCAAAGGGCTCAAACAGATGCCATATGCTGCCCGGTTAAAGAAACTCCAGCTCTACTCAGTGGCATACCGCCTGTTCAGAGGCGATCTGTGCCTGATGTATAAAGCCATGTCCAACTCAGAATTAATGGACATGCTGCACCTCAGAAAATCCAAATCCCATCGAGCTACGCGCTCGAGAGACTTGAACCGCAGCACTGAAATAAATAGGACATGCTGGAGGGACAGATTCATAACCCAGGGGCTCCCTTCACTCTGGAATAAAATCCCAGTCCAGGTTAGGCAGAGTCCCTCATTGACTCTCTTCAAGAGGAATCTTGATGAGTGGATGGGAGATCGTAGGTTTACCCCGGGTATCACTTCTGTGTCACTGTTAGACAGAGGCACAGTATACTAACCTCGAAAAAGGGCATAGCAAAATAAATTTAAAATGGGTGGCGAAAGCCAAACACATTCTGGCTAGGCTTATAAATGCCCTAGGGCAGATAGCCTAGTATGAACCTATGAACCTATGAAGTCAATGGGTGACCGACACCTTTTGATGATATTATATTTTTCCTTTGCCTGTGATAGTCTATGTAGAAAATCACTAAGCAGCATAAATCAGGAACTGCAGGCATTTCTGAGGGACAACATTCAGTGCTAATTAACATTAACTGCTCCCCAAGATTGCCTCAGTAATATGCACCATGGTCAGTAGAACCACACTCCATTCTGATCCTCCCATTAGTGGGTAACCTCAGTGGTAGGGTTATCTATGAATTGTAAACAGGGAAACCTCTGGTGGTTAAGGCTTATCACTCGCAGTCATCTTTTCTGAATTCCAGCTGATGTGTTATACTGGAACCAAAAGATATAATTTGAAATATTGGACAATACTCTGAGGGTGTGAAGGAATTTAAATAGAAGGACATATTAGCAATATAATGCTTGTGGAAGGAGCATCTCTTAAAGGAGAGATGGGCAATAAAGACACAAGGACCAGCTGGAAAGAGTGAACAAGGCCAAACTAAACATTTGTCAGCAAGAGGAGAACTATGTAAGTAATGTTTGCAGGATTGATTAAATTACCAGAAGCTTTATTTGATTTTAGATGGAAGAATTAACAATCTTCTGTGTAGTTTTCTTTTTTTTACCAATGCCAAATCTCGTTCCCACCACTGTCAGTCCCTACTTACATTACATTGGCTTGAGCTCCCCAACCTATTACACCTCCACCAAATCAACTTAGCAAACCAAATACTATACTTTCCAGAAAAAACCCTGCCCTATCTGGACTACTAAATGTCTATACTTCAAATAGACATTTACGCTCCACCAATAAAGGCCTGATAGAAAAAATCCCATGTAGAAATAGCTCTGGGAATCCCTTTTCCCTAATGAAGTTGCTAACACCTGGAATAGTCTTCCTTCTGACATTAGACTACAAATTAAAACACCCACTTTCAAAAGACTACTTAAAACACACTTTCTTACCAACCGACTGTGCAACTGCAATGGCCCACCTTAACCCCTCACTACACAGGTGCAGTACCGCTAACGTAACCCTCCTATTCTTAGTGATGCGCTCGCCATTGCTCTGTCTCTAACGTCTTGTGAATGCTACTAAATGCTCATTGTAAATATGTAAATATGTACCTATTATACTTATTTTCTTCCATTGTTGCCTTACACTAACCTCAGTGTAACCTACTTGTTATGTATCTCCTGAGTTCTAATATCTCCTTTCAGAATTGTGATACGTTTATAGTACGATGTCAACTGATTCTACATTCGCAATCTCTGTAACTTGTTACTATTATCGCTAAATGCTGTAACTATTGTACTTATTGGAACTTTTCTCCCTGGGCCTCTGCTGAAAATGGACACCAGCAGTTGGGCACTCATGGTAAACAAATGCTAAATAAATTAAATAAATAAATAAATAAATACAATACTGTATTTTAATAACAAAGAACAATCAGAGTAAAATAAAATAAATAACTATTTATGTATGTTCACAGCTCTGTAATATATCAAAGTAATACAAATTAACAACAGTTAATATTTTTCAAGCAAATATTTAAGTTTTAGCCTCGAGTTAAATGAATGAGTAATATTAGAAGTTTTCACCCTAATTATATTCACCTTACTGCTTCATATAATTTTTGCAGGACTAAGAAATTTAGTACAAGAGGGAGCAGATTTACTCTTTCAATTGTTGGTTATTTTTTTCCTAGATATTGCTAGTCTAGACTAAAGAAGAGGCACTTGAGTTCATGGTATTTTTTGCAAAATGTCTGTAAACACAGAGCAATTCCCTCAGCTCCAATGTTTTGACTTTATCAGTATTTAAAAATAAATGAAGGCACTTTCACCTAGTGAGAAAGATATGATAAACTGTGAAGGTCTCATCCTGAGTTATACAGATATACTGTCATTTTATCAGCTTTGGTGCCAGTGTTTCAGTGATGCTAGTGTCACCAGGGGCCGTGTTTTACATTCTTTCTTTCTTTTCTTCAGGTCTTTTGTAAATTTCAACCAAGCATCAATTTACAAAGGTAGCAAGTCATCTACATGAAAAGAAAAACAAGCAGGAATAAATATATTTTATTTATGATTACAAAGCAATTATAACTACGGGTTGTGTCATTTTTGTAAATTTTCTATTTTAATGTACATCTCTGGCCATTTGTTGATTCCAGTGGAATGTTCTTGTACATAAAGGACTTTAAGTGACAGAAAGGTTCCCCATCAGATGTCTGAGACAAGTATTTAGTTAACATTTGTTTACTGGGAAAGTCTGACTTGGAACAAAGCCAATTGTCAGCGGAGGTCCAGGGAGAAATGCTCCAGATGCATGTCTTTCCAATGTCGGAGGAAACCGGAGTACCCAGAGAAAACTCACAGGAATGCAGGAAGGACATGCAGACTCCACACAGAAGGCACTCCAGGTGAGAATTGAACCAGAGAACCTCTTGTTGTGAGGTGACAACTGCACCATCTATATGTATCAGCCTTGCAGCTATAAAAACTAGTGATTGCTGTCAAAATAAAACATCAAATCACAAAATGCATTGTGAAACCATTAAAGCTTGTTTGCAGTGAGGGATCATCACCATTCACCCTGTAATGTGTTCGGACTAAGGGGATATGCCAAGGCACTGCAACCTTGAACTGAGTATATATTCTCAAGATTCATACTTTCAGTCTCTCTGTTTCAGGATTGTAACGATATAGTACTTGGAATTTCAACAGAAGCCCCGTAAACCAATGGAATAACAGATTCTAACATGAAATAGGACCAGCTGCCCCCACCCCAGTTTGTCATTTTCACTGACATCCAGGTAACCTTATTTTATTCCTGTTTACTGCAATAGGCATAACTGCTTTCTGTCAGTCCCAAGCAGTCTTTGGTTCGATAACTATTTGCTCTATGTTACTAACTCTTAATGATGGTTGTTTCAGTCATCCACCAGTCTGCATGAAGAAAATGTCCATATATGTGCTTCAAAATTTAGCTAACTTGCATCTTCCTACTTTGTTGTCTTATTTTCTATCCAACGCTCCCATAAGATACCCACCTTGCATCTTCAGACTGTGTCAATCTGTTTCCATATGTCTCTTTTTTTAACTTGGGTCCCTCTGTGGATTTCTTGCAACAGTGATTTGCTGACATCGCAGGTGGCGCAGTAGTGCAGTGGTTAGAATTGTTGCCTCACAGCAAGAAGTTCTCCAGTTCAATTTTTGGCTGGGGTGCTTTCTCTGTGGAGTCTTCATGCCCTCCCCTTCATTCATGTGGGCTTTGTCCAGGTACTCCAGTTTCCTCCCACATTCCAAAGACATGCATCTGGAGCATTTCTTCCAGTGCCTCAGCTGAAAATGGGCTCTTTCCCACCAAAGAAGTGATAAATAAATACATTTACATCATGTTTGTCAGGTGAGTTCGTGTCCTGATGCATTTTCCCTTTTTCTATGTCCTTATATTTTCAGGCAGCATTTTAATAAAAATGGTCATAAACTATTTTTATTAAAGCATGGTACTAATAAATTTAATCTATCCTTCAGTGACATCACCTTAGGGATAGTGTGAGGTGTGACCACAAACTTTAAGGGACACGTCTCTGTACAAGTGCATTGCTACATCCGTTGAAGTCTATAGACAAATCTCACAGTTTCCTTATGCTGATGCCACTGAGATTAAAGTTCATTGTTCTCACTTAGTATCATTAGTGTATGTAAAATACAAGATTTCATGGTCTATCTATGGTGACATTTTTGTTGGCTTCCCCTGAAATACCTTTTTATTTCATCTACATGCTTGTGAAGATAAGGTCTGCAGAACTGCCACAACACTTTAGAAAAGATCTTACTGTCTACAAAGATAAATAAGTATTAATTATTTCCTATTAGTGTTGACTTTTCCTATGTTTCAGTGTCTCACCAGCCATCCTTGCTGCTCTGTCATACTCTTTACGTCATCTGAAATCAGTTGATGTTGATACCTTAAGGTTCATTTATGTTTTTGTTGCTGGTGCTGTTACCCCTCCAGCTGCATTGAAGCTTACTCTAACCCAAGTTCTTTATTTGGTATTTTGCCTGGAGCAAATTTAAGCAACCATATTTTAGACGATTTTTGCTACCTTGCCAAGTCCCCTTTCTTGCTTCCTGCATAATCTTCTGTATCAGTCCTGTTGCATAGGTTTATGCTGTTTTTATTTTTTATTTTACATATTTGTTAATTGGGTAAGCTCACTAGATACAAGTATCCCTTTTCAGGGGCAACCCAGGAACACTATCTGGTTAAATGACTTGCTCAGTGTCTCACAGCAGGCACATGGAGGTGGAAGGAATCAAACCCTGTACCCTTGATTATATGAAGCAGTTCAGAACCTTACTCTTTTGTGCTGTTACTCGTCAGTGGAGAGGCACAATTTTCCTTTCAGAGCGTGTACAGCACCTCTTAAAAAGGGCCATTTCCAGTACTAACTCCTGTGGGTACCCCCATGGTAACCATGGTAACCATCCTTTCATCAGAGTATCGTCCACTAACTACTCTCTACAGTATCCCTTTCTATCATAGATGTTTTATCCGTGGCTCTTCTGCAGGTCATACTTCCAGACTGTTTAGTGTGTTCACTGACCTTTTCTGTAGTACCATGTCAGAGACTTTCCTAACTCTAAACCTGACACATTTACAGACAGTTTCTGTTTACTACCCTGGTAAATATCAAAGACATCAATTAGAACTGTTTGGCACTAACTTTGCTGTATGAAATCCATGCACGTCTTGACTCAATGTTTCACTGGTTTCAAATATTTACAAACTCCTTCCACCAGCAGAGTTTCCATGATTTTTGCTATAGCTGAGTCAAAGTGAGAGGCTGGTTAATTTCAGCCTCTGTTCTATTCCCACTTAGGATCATACCTGCTATTTTCTGGTCCTGAGGAATCCTCCCCTCTCTCGTTTCTTAAAAATGTTGTGACCAGCTATTACCTCACTGTGTTGTTTGTAATTACTGTAAGCACCTCTTTGTGACTCTTCTTTCTGTGTAAGACCTAGAACTGATAACATTATGAATCTCTCTTCCCTTCCTTTCTAAATGCTGAACAGATGTCTTCATCCAGTAATGCATCTTTGTTTTCATCTTTTTTCTGGCATGCAGTCCATTTTATTAAGCTTCAGTACCTCTTTCTTTGCGATGTACGTCTCTGTCTCCTTTCTTCACAGAACTGCCTGTCATTCTCTCATTTTGGATTTTTGAGTTTCTCAATGCCTGCCACGTCTTCCTTTTAACTTATATTTCCTAATGTTCTATATTTTATTGTAACCTTTGGCATCATATGTTTTGAGAACTGCAGTCATTTTTTTTTCATTTCTTTTTGATATTCCTATTTTTTGTAGCTGTCTGTGACTCTTGTAATAGCAAGTCCTTTTCTTCTACTTATTTGATTTACATAAATATCTCTCTTGTGACTACAGTTTTCTGTACCCCCCCCAGTATTTATCTACTCTGCACTCATGCTTGTTTGCAAATGTTTTCTTGACACATTGCCCCATTTTCTCAAAATCTCCCCTCTGAAGAAGTCCAGAACCCCAAATTTTGATTGATTCTGCTCTGTATGTAATCTGATAGTTACCCACATTTTGGGGAGATTTGTTGCTTTCAGGTGACTTCCCACATCTGAGGTCATTTCTTGATAACCACTTAAGATCATCGGGTCCAAGAATGATCTTTCATAAATGATTGCTAGCTACCTGAGGCTTACAGTTTGTAAGGTTTCAGGAACAATTTTACTGTGACAACAAACTTCAGTCACATTGATCAAAATAACATAAATCACATTAAGCCCCCTAATAACAACACCTCTTACCATTCTTCCCCTTGAGGATGGATTCTGTGTACAGAATCATTTGTAAATTGTGTGACTAGCCCCAGTTTTCCAACTGAGTCACCATACAGTATCCTCCTCCAGAACTACAACAAGAGAATGTGGTGTCCTGGGAAACACAACAAGAGAATGTGGTGTCCTGGGCAACACAACAAGAGAATGTGGTGTCCTGGGCAACACAACAATTTGGTGTCCCCAATGTATATAAGCAATCACAATCACGTAATGACAGTTTGTGAACTGTCAAACCCTAAACAAGTTGATAATAGACAAGCTGTCATTAATGGACTGTGACTGTTTATAGACAGCTTATTTATTTATTCATTTTCATTTGTTTACCGGAAATGTTTGACTGGGCAAACAGACTGTGCAGTGGTGCAGTGATTTACATTGTCACCTCACAGCAAGACGTTTTCCAGTTCAATTCATGGCAGAGGTGCCTTCTGTGTGGGGTCTGCATGTTCTGCCTGCGATCGTGTGGGTTTCCTCTGGGTGCTCCGGTTTCCTCCCACAGTCCAAAGACATACATCTGGAGCACTTCTCTCCGGGCCTCTGCTGAGAATTGGTTCTATTCCAAGCTGGACTTTTCCAGTAAACAAATAAATAAATAAAACTTTTCAATGGAGGTTCATAGATAAGAACTCCATAGAGATTACACATATAACATGAATCCATACCGAATGACATTAAATATGCAGTTACAATGGTCATAGATTTACAAAAAGTTCTTACAATCAACATAGTGAATATTTACAAATAATAAACACAATAAAATTAATACAAAATTATAGTGAGTGACAGAAATGTCAAAAATTGTTCAGGATGAGAGAGATTAAAATATAATTTGAATTTATTAATATGAGGTATTAAATATCCCCTTATAATCCCACACTTCATTGTACCTCTTAAGTTACTATACCTGCTTCTAATTAGTACAGCCAGATTTTACTGTTCCGTCTTCTCTTCTCCATTAACAGTTAAACTTGCTTATCCCCTTTAATACCTCACTTTAATTTCTGAAATTACTCCTACCGATGTTAAACACCACTATTCTATATGTAAATTCTCAATACAGCACTTGTATATTAATGTTTGTGAATATCAATACAAATTTTATTATAATGACTATTATGTTTTACATTCACTGAGACTGCATTATAAAATGTGTTATTGTAAATACTAACTGCATTAAATGTGTTACCTTGGAGATTTCTCCTCAGGCCTCCAGTGAAAAACAGCGTCTCTACCCAGTCACACTTTCCTGGTAAACAAATGTCAATACATACGTACATACATAAATAAATAATAAATAATCATACGTACATACATAAATAAATAATAAATAATGCAATTAGGGAGGCTGGGAGTGTAGTACAGTGGAGAGGAATATAAAGATTTTGTAGTAATTACATATTGTACTTACACAAATGTGTGAAATATATAAATATATATATATATATATATATATATATATATATATATATATATATATATATATATATTAGTATTATATTTGTTTTATTTCCTGCTAGTGCTAGAGATGAACTGAGAAGAAGCTGAGTATAACAGAGTTAAACATTAAGGGTAAAAGAAGCTGAAGATGAGTGACAGACTAAGGAAAGGGTTTTAGGTTAAGCAAGAGACTTAAGATGGAGACAGTGACAGTAAGTGGTGAGAGACAAACACAGCCTTGTACAGAGGTACCGGAGATGGGATAGAGATATTTACAATAGTTACATGTAGCTTAGCAGAATTGCACAAGCTGAAAGCAATTATGCAAGTTTAGTTACCAGGTATGAGTCAGAAATGATATTTAAGTTGTGAAAGGTTATCCCTGGGTTGAGCAAAGTCAACAATCTGATAGGTGTTTCTTAAGATCAGTTTTGAAGGTGGGGAGGTTATTAGTTACCCGCAGAAATAGTGGGAGCACGTTCCATATTTTACTGAAATAAGTTGAGTGCAGGGCACCACCTGGTGAGTTATTGGACTTGTGGATGTTAAGATGAACTTTGTTTTGAGAACATTTATCTTGATTGTGCATAATGCTGACTGCCTCCTGTCAAGGTGGGCATCTTTACAGATTGTGTACTATACTGTGGGACATGGTTAGCTGACAGTAGCTAAGGTACTGAGGCAATTCATGCCAGTTTAGTTGTTTTATCACAATGCAGTTTAGTTGTTTTAACACAATGCAGTGGTGTGACCTATAAGGCTGACTGTAAACCTTTCCTACTTTATTATAGCATTGTTTTCATTTAGCTGTAAGAGCGTCCTGCAGATTTGTCAAGATTGGACGGTCAGATAGTAGGGATGCTAAGAGGAAGGGAGATGCTAAGGGTTTTTTGGAACTGCTTGTGATGGAGTGTTTCATTCTATAAAGTGTCCCATGTTTTAGGTAGACCTTTCTGAAGATGAGATGTATATGAAAGTAGAATTTCAAATTGTCATCTAGAATGACCCCAAAGAGTTTTGTGTGGAAGACAATTTCTATTTTTGTGTTATTTAGGGTGGTAACAATGAAGGCAACTCTCAATCAGCCTGTTTGGTTTTTATAAGTAATTTAACTACTGCAGTATGATAAATTTAGAAAATGTGTATTATGCCTTCATCTGCAGGGCAAATTAAAAGTGTGTGGGAGAAAAATGATTTGCACTGGTTAGTAAATTGCCAATTACTGTGGTGTTTATGGAGGAAGTGTACAAGCAAAAGGCAGGAAGTTAGTTCCTCATCTGGAGGGACAGAAAAAAGATAAGCAGAGGCTAACTTGAAGATTCTGGAGGGTTGGATTATGACAAGACAATCAGGCCTGTTGCAAATGTACACCTGGTTGTTTACCTACATCTCAGAGCTGGAAACTGGCCCTGCAACCTTGGACTTGATATGTTTATGTGTTGGAGAAAACTTTAAAGGTACTATTTTTATGTTAATAGCCAAGTGAATTGGTGTTTTTAATTTCCCTTATTGATGTCCAACATGATTTTTTTTAATAACTCGTGTCTCCAGTGGTTACTTAGACATTCACTGCTGGAGAATGCAGGCAGTTGGCTAAGGATATGCTGCACTGTGTTCATCACAATACGTCTGCTACTAAGTACAGGACATTTTGGACAAAAAGAAGTTATGTCTTACCATAACATTCCATCTGTGTTGTTGATCTTCGTTCATTCATTACTGATGGGTTATCGGTTCCATCCTCGGAACCGAGCCTGCCAATATCAAGCTCGCGTCAGCCAAAAACTCTTGAGCCAAGGTCCTACCCATAATTCTCTGCTCCCTGTTACCTCAGATCGAGTTTGCAAGTTGATAGATAAAAGTAGAGGCTACCTCTGGTTATAACAGACCTACAAGAAAGGAGTAAATGAGATCAACCAGGAACCTCCAAGATGGGGGACAGAGGGTGGGAAGTGATGAATGATCTTATCTAATGTTAATCTTCGTTCATTCCTTACTGATGGGACAGAGTCCCCAGCTACCTGTATCTCTGGGTGGCCCTCATTGAAGGACATTCCTGGGCACCATGGAACCAAAGGAAGCTCCACCTCTGGAGGCCAAGTCCAATTTGTAATGAAGAATAAAGGTATGAGGTTTGGCCCAAGTCGCAGCTGAGCAAATATCACTGAGGGAAGCCTTAGCACGGAAAGCTGCTGAAGTTGCCATAGATCTTCTAGAATGTGCTTTGACTCTGTGAGACAAGGTGAGATTGTTTTTGTTGTAGATAAAGGTAATACAATTTCTCAACCATGAAGCCAATGTAACGTTTGATACAGGATGACCTCGTCTAGGTCCAGAAAAAGCCAGAAACAGTTGGTCTGATTTACGGGTAGATTTTGTTCTATCCAGATAAAATTGTAATTGTCTATGAACATCCAAGGAGTGCAGGCAATACTCTCCCTTGTTAGAATGGTTAGGAAAGAACACTGGAAGGTCAATAGACTGACTGATAGATCACTCTGACACCACTTTTGGTAAAAAGGTAGAATTAGTTCTCAATGATACCCTATCCTTATGGAAGATAAGATAGGCAGGTTTGATGCATAAGGCCAGAAGTTCTGACAATCGCCTGGTCGATGTGATTGCAATAAAAACAAAGTTTTCCAAGAGAGATATTTTACATCACATGAAGACGCAGGTTCAAAGGGGGAGCTGTTAGAGCTTGCAGAACCAAAGCCAAATCCTAAGGTTGTACGGGTTCTCTAAAGAGAGGTTTTAGGTGGATAACCCCTTTCAAGAATGTCTTACAGAGTATGTGTGACATAAGTAAAGAATCTTGAAAACCAATATGAAAATTTGAGATGACAGCTAAATGTACACATATAGTAGAGGCAGACACCCCAGAGTGGAAAAGATATGATAAGTAATCCAATACCACCGAGACTGGAGCTGACAAGGGGTCTAATTGTTTATTTGTTGCCCATAGAGAGAACCTATTCCATTTGTTAACATAGATGAGTCTGGTGTATGATTTATAAGATGCAATAAGAATATTGCTCACAGGGAACAAAAGGTTTTCATGCCTGGCAATCATTGGAAGTGGAGAAACCAAGCTGTCAGTTTCAGGGTTGTTAGATTGGGGTGACTCAGACCCTTCAGATGGGAGATCAACACTGGGGATGGATTGAGGATCCATGGTTAATCTAGCAGGTGAAGCCAGAGGAAGGGAAACCAGACTTGTCGAGACCAATATGGAGCAATGAGGATCACTTTGCTCTTCAACTGTCGTGCTTTCTTTAGAAATTGGGAGATGAGGGGGAGAGGACGATAAGCATAAAGAAGACCCGAGGGCCAAGCGTGGACTAGAGCATCCCTTAGTGACTGTCCCCAAGGGGGGATCAGGGCAAAGTAGTTGCTGCACTTGTAGTTGGTTGGAGAGGCAAATAGGTCGCAGAATGGCTGGCCCCAATGGTTGAAGATTTTTGCCACTATCAGAGGATTGAGGGACCACTTGTGAGGCTGTAGAATGCACCTGCTCAATTTTTCCGCTATCACGTTGGAGCTGCCGGGAATGTGCATTGCAATTAGAAAGTGGTTGTAAGCTATTGCCCACTGCCATATTCTCAAGGCCTCTCAGCACAATGGGTAAGATCTGGTGCCCCCTTGTTTGTTGATGTACCAGAACATTGACATGTTGTCTGATTGGATCGTAATAGTCCCTGACGGAAGAATGGAGTGAAATGCTTGCAACACTAGAAGCACAGCCCTCATTTCCAGGACATTGATATGCAAAAGGGCCTCTGTCTCCGACCAGGTTTCTTGGACTGAATTTCCCTGACATAGCCCCCCACCCCATCAGGGAGATGTCTGTGGTCACCGTGGCTATCGGTTAATGGGGGTTGAAAAGGTGAGACCATTGTTGGGGATTTCTAGGCGTCCACCAGAGTAAATCTTGCTTGCATCTCTGAGTTACACTTATCTGAAAGGACAAAGGATGTTGTAGAGGTTACCACTGAGTGAGAAGTAGCTATTGAAGGAGCCTCATGTGGAATCTGGCTAGAGGATCAATGGTAATTAAGGCTGCCATTGACCCCAATAGCTGGAGTATAGATCTAGCTGGGGATTTGTGGTGACAGAGCAGCAGTTGAACTTGTTATTTTATTCTCTGAAGCCTGTGTTCTGAAAAGGATGCTGTGCAATTTCTCGTGTCCAACAGTACCCCTATAAATTCCAAAGACTGAGTTGGGGTTGTGTTGGATTTCTCCCAGTTTATAGTAATTCACAGGCTTTGAGCTGTTAAAAGAGTATACTGCAGGGCTTCTTCCAGTAGATGCTTGGTGGGGGTGGTGAGGAGCCAGTCATCTAGATATGGAAACGCCTGGAATCCTTGAAGTCGCAAGTGAGTGATAACCACTGCCATGTATTTTGTGAACACTCTGGGGGCTGTAGAGAGCCAAAGGGCAGGGCTCAAGACTGGTAGCGACTGGCTCCTAGTCAGAAGCGGAGGTGTCTTCTTGAGCGTTTGTCCATATTTATGTGGTAATATGCATCTTGAAGATCTACAGAGCACATCCAATCATCTTCTTCCAAAAGAAGAAGGATAGACTGAACTGTGACCATCTGGAATTTCTCTGTTTTTTCAAATTTGTTTTGTGTGATGAGATCCAGAATTGGTATCCAATCCCCTGTTTTTTTTGGCACTAAAAAGAATCTTGAGTAAAAAACAGATCTTATCTGGTCTGGGGGGACCATCTGGATGACTCTTTTTTGTAGTAGCTTTTGGATTTCGTGTGCTGCTGCTTCCCTTTGACTGGGTGGAACATTGGGTAATACTCTTGATGAAACTGGGCAAAGATTAAAGGGGATGTGATAGCCTCTGGATATTATCTGTTGTACCCAAGAGTCAGTTATCTTTTGCCAGGCAGCGGAGTACAAGGAGAAATGACCCCTGACTGCTTCCAGAGGTGACCAGTCAGGCAATGCTTCAGGAGTCCTGATAGGGTTGGCCAGAGAAAGAATCTCTGGAACCCCAGTTTTGTGGACCTCCTCTGCCCCGAAAGGGGCATCTTCCATTGGAGTTTCCCCCTCTGCCTCTAGGGAAGGACTCAATACATGCATCCTGGAAAGAACCCTGTGATTTCTTGTGCCAGATCTTTCCACTCCTCTGATTTCTGGAGTAGAATCGCTGAGGAGTGGAGTGTCTGACACCAACAGCAGACAGGTTCTTGCCATCTTGTTCACACCTTGCCAGCGTATCCTTGACTTTAGGGCCAAACAAAAAAGCAGCCTCTATGGGGGCATTCATGAAGGTAGCCTTAAAGGTGTGTGCAAAGTCGCAAAGGCACATCCAAGCATGTCGTCTGGCGACAATACCTGCACCTGCTGCTCTAGCCACACCTTCTGTTGCATGAGAAATAAGACGCATGGAAGAGTTGGAAATGGACTCTAGGGTGGCTATCTGAGAAGCCACATTACCACAGACTTCACCAGAAACAGCTCCTGCCAAGGTTTCAGAGAGCTGGTTGACAAGATCTCCCTGAAGCCTGGTAAAATGTGCCAAATAATTCAAAGACCTTATGGCGAAGGTCAATGAAGCAAACACAAGCCTCCCTAATCTGCCAATCGCCCGGGACTCCTTGTTGGGTGGATGGACAGTTTGGCTCTCTTCAAATTCTTCTTAGTAGCAGCTACCACCACCATAGCATCTACTGGAAGATGTGTGACCAGTGGGGGTGTTCCTCTGGGGTTATATTACCTTATCAGGCCTTTTTGGTATCGCTTCCAGGGTGTCAGGGACGTTCCATGCGCACTGCATGATGATCTGGAAGAGCTCATTAGCAGGCGGGGTGACCCAGGAGGAAGGGGGCCGGGCAGGAAAAGCCTGCAGGACTACAGATTCTTAAGAGGAAGGATTAGAGGGTTTCCAGTCACCTCTCTGCCTAAGGATCTCGAGGATGTCACCAAAGGACACCTCATCAGAGGGTGACCGTGGGGACCCTTCCAAGTCATCAAAATCTGTATCTCCAGTCAATGACTCCTCAGTGGAGTCCATGTGTTTCCTCTTACATGATGCTTTGTGGGGTGCTTCCTCAGTGGGAGGTTCTAGGGAAGACTGCAAAGAGGGGGTCTCCTGAGAAGAAGAAACCTGAGGATCCTGTGCTCAATGTCCGGGAGTTGAAGCTTGTGGCAGTTGCGACACAGAGGGGGAGATGACTCAGACAAATGAGCTTTGCCAGCGGATGCAAGCACCTTCTCCATGACCTGGAAGGCTGCCCCCCCCAAGAAGGGATGGGAGCCTGGAACCAAGCATGACAACCTCAGAACCAGAGTCACACCCCACCCCAATGAGCCCGCCCCCAGACCACGAGTCTCAAGAGGACTGTGAACCGTAAGAGAGAGAGAGAGCATCCCTGGAAGGTGCCATAGAAAGATTTGGCATGGAGCCAGGAATACCCTCCCCAATGGCACAGCCACTGGCCTGAGAAGAGCCCAATGACCAGTGCACCGAAGGCCACAAGGATGACTCTGGTTACAAAGTGAGATCCACTATTGGAGTCAGAGGAAAGGAAGCTGCTGTCATAGTAACAGGCTTTGAGATTTGAGTGGAAGTCGAAGGAGGAGTATACGTTGGGGTTTGAGGAGATATACATTCACCTGAATGAGGGAAAGTGGACTTCTACAGCTGGGAGAGACCTCTGGCCACAATCAACTGGTCAACAAGCCACAACACATCCTGTTCAGAGAGACTGTTGGTTGACCTCATGGAGAAAGCTGATGGTGATTCTGGCCTTTCTAGGAAAGGACTATACTGACTGCTAGCAAAAGGATCCAGTGAAGGGGAATATTTGGTCCTTGCTAATTCAATAAGTGCAGAGCCTGGAGCTGAGGATGTCTGCACCAAAGAAAACAGTATGGAAAAAGTCTACACCGAGGATGTCAGCACCGTAGTAGTTGAAGGTGTCTGCTCCGTAAAAACAAAGGTCTGCCCCAAAGGGTGCCGTAGTGGAAAGTGTCTGCACTGGCAATAAGGACTGTGCCGAGAAGGACAGCACCAAAGCACTTGTCAGTGCCAAAAATGTCTGTGCTGTGGAGTACAGAAGAGTCATACTTGGAGCTGAAGGTGACTGTACCAATAATGCCAAAGGGGATTGAACCTGTATTGATGGTGCCATTAAGGGTTGCGACAGAGCTGTCAGAACCATAGTTGCCTGCACCAGGGACTCCAGTGCCGGTATCAATAAAGGAGGCATGGCTGTAGTCAGAATCATTTGGGGCGGTGCTGAGCCTGGAGCCGTCAGGGTCACAGGTGGCAGCGCTGGAATAGTAATCAATTTTACCTTATTGTGAGTTGACTCCCTATGATCTCCAGAGGGAGAAGAAGGGAGTGACTTCGATGAAGAAGCAGAAGAATGCCTCTTGCAGGGTTTAACAGGAGGGGGTGAGCCTTCTGACCCAGAAACAGCCTCAAAGAAAGGAGACTTGAGGAGACCTTTCAGTAACTTACGGCCGCAATCCTTGCACTGCTTGACACCAATGCTACTTTTCTTATCCGACATAACTGGTGTGCAGAAAAAGAACAGTACCAAAAGGAAGAGGAAAGGCTACCCAAAAAGGGTAAAAAAAGTAAAGGAAGGATTACCAATGATGGTACTGGAGACTTACCACAAGGTAAGAATAGAGGGTAATAAAGGGAGAGAGTCTAAAGTGTGCGACAGGGAAGGAAAATATTAGAATAAACGTTTGAGAAAAAGTAACAAAAAAATTAGACAGCTGAGAGAGTGGCTTGACACGGCTGTACAGTTACGCGGCAAACAAGATCTGGGGTAACAGGGAGAAGCGCATTCTGGGTAGGACCTTGGCTCGAGGGTTTTTGGCTGACGCGAGCTTGATATTGGCCGGCTCGGTTCCGAGGACGGAACCGATAACCCATCAGTAAGGAATGAACGAAGATCAACAACATCAGATCTAATATTTCTTTGAAACTGTTATCATTGCCCTCCTTAAATATTTCTGCTGCTGGTTTAATCATCCAACAAGATTTTTTGTTGCTTTTTCATTTTGTATTCCCTGGTGATCCAAAACCACTGGATAATTTCCTGAAGCTGTTTATTGAGTATAAAATTCTCTCTCTCTCTTTCGGCTTTTCCTGGTTAGGGGTCGCCACAGCAGATAACCTTGTCCGCTCATGATTGGCAGTGGAGTTTTACGGTGCTGAGTTGCCAGCCCGGCACCCAGTCTTCCAAAGAAGGCACACACACGCACACTCTCAAGCCTAGGGCCAATTTTAAAGACTGAAAAAAGACGGTGTAACAAAAGCAACAGTTATACTTCCAAACATAACAACTAACCCCAGAATTGTGCCTACCATGAAAAAAAAAGTAAGGCTAATGACTTGATGTCATAGTTCATATGCCATCCTAGAGAACTGGAACCAAGCAGATTGGGAAAAAATCCTGTCATCTTAGCTGACAGGAGAGGTTTAAAAATTGTATATTGTCAGAGATGGGACTGATTATATAAGCAATGATAAGCCAAAAATAACTTTTAGCCAAGATAACTCATAAACTACAAGCTATAAAATGTCATAACTGAGCTTTTTATTTCTTATTTGTTTATTTTGTTCACCAGGTAACTGATTCATGGACAATTTTTAGCTACAACCTAGGCCAGACATGGAATAAACACATACACAGTGTAATATACAAGGAACAGGTGAAAACAAAATATAATACCTCAAAATATAATAAATGAAAGAGTAACAAATGTAGACTCTGCTTAAATACTAAAGCAAATATTAAGCATTAAAGCAAATACTTGGAAGAATTAAAACCCAAACCTGTGTTGTCTAAAGAAAAGATTAACAGACAAAGGAAAAGCAGCTAAAAAGCAATTATGTGAAAGCAAAGGCAAGAGTGTGTGGTGATGTGAGGGACTGACAGAATATGCTAAAATATGTTGTAAGACTATTAGGTGAAAGGACCCAAAATTAGAAGTCCGAAAACTGGAAATTAATAGGGAACAGGGAAGTAAACACTGTGGGAGGAAATAGCCAGGGAGTTGTTATGGCTAGGCTTGTATAGGCCCTAGGGCCGATGGCCTAGTACCAACCTATGAACCTATGAAATTAACATTATCAAAGTTTGACAGACAAAGTCTGGAGCATTTCTCCCCAGGCCTCCGCTGAAAATTGGCTTCATTCCAAGTCGGACTTTCCAAGTTAACAAATGTTAAATAAATAAATAAATAAAATAAATAATTCCAAACAAAAGCTGGTTCAGACACATCCACAGTAAAACTACAATTTATTAAGCTTTAATAAACACAAAATAAAAAAAAGATTAGCGCTTTCATTCACTTCTTGAACCGAATATAGAAAAATTAGGATTATCTGATGTAGTTCATAAGAAATGAACGAAAGCGCTAATTTTTTAATTTTGTGTTTACTAAAGATTAATAAATTGTAGTTTTACTGTGGATCCACCTGAGGCAGGTGTTGTTTGTACTTTGTTTGTACATGGTCTTTGTGTTAAGCTTGATGGACACAGATGTTGGTGTATAATGCTGTCTAAATGCGTTTTAAATGAGAAGTATGAACTACAAAGGCCACGTTGAATCAGAAGCATATATTATTTAAACCAATAAAGTCATAAAAAGGTACGGCTAAATACTAAGAAAAATAGTTTATTGAGTACCAAGTGTAAAGGGTTATCCTGTATTTCTACAACAATTTCATTTATTTTCTGAATATATGAAGGATATTAACTTCTTTCTAAAACTGCTCAACAGGAAAGGAAGACTGACCTTTGTCTGTGGATTGAACCCAGGACCCCATCTGCACATTCCATGCTGTTGTCACCGACACTGGGCTAACAAGGAGTCTCCTGGAAGTTATGTATCTGGTTTCCCCAAGAGCAGTTATTCCTTTTTTAACCAGGAATTGAACATACCAGTGATTTTCTTAAAACACACAGGGTCGTGACAACCACATGGAATTTGGGGTTCCTGTGGTCCTTCTCAAGACAAGGGTTAATGTTTTAATTTTCTTTTGAGTTGTTAATACAATATTAAATCCATAATTTGTTGTGCAGTGGATTCTTTCTAAAAATAAGTAAAATCTGTGGCATTCCTGATGTTTTCTGGTATATTGTTCAGGGAAGCAAGTGCAATCTTTGAGAAGGGCTTCTCAGTAGCTGTTATTGTAAAAGGTGTTCTTGCTAAAGTCTAGGTATTGAAATCTTTATGAGTGTAAGCATCTTTCTTGTAAAATAGTCTAGTTATAAGGGGTGGGCAGTATTTATTATGAAGCAGTTTGAAGCTAAGTGAGTTCAGAAGTAGTAGTACCCTAGCTAAAACTGGTAGCCAATTCTGTTTTGAAATAGTGGTGCCAGGGCCGGTGTTAGCATTTTGGGGGCCCCCAGCAAATATCAAGCTGGGGCCAGTATAAGTATCATCCTAACAATGCCATCCATTCTAAGCAACCCTTTATTTAATGCTGCAAACTTTTAGGAGTAGTATCCACAGACAGACCTGCAGCTACAATCTTTTACATTACAACAGGCCTATGTGCCACACTATCACTATGTTGAGCCGTCTAACAAAGGGGCAGTTAGAGTTACTGGCACTTAGTTGCAACAGTGATACATTGCAACAAGTCTATGTACAGGTCTGGACTTAAAGTTAAATGATGACTGGACCTCCATTTCAACCACACACACACACACACCCTCCAGTCCTCACCTCTGAGTCCTTCTCCTTTTGGGCTCCCACACCATCCACGTTACTTTTTCTTCCTTTTCTCACATTTTGCCTTACTCTAAGCTTTTCAGAAGCCATAACTTTCTATATGCTCTGAAGTGCATTTTACACAACCTTTTCGTCCAATAATAGCTTGAACAGAAATTATGATTAAGGAAAGACATTCACTGTTGTGGTTCAGCTTTAGTTTTCCTTGCATCCTTCAACACACCTTTCCTGAACAAGACAGCCCAATAATAACCATTTAGGAAATAACTCAAGTCAGGGCCCAAGAAGCCACAGGTTTACAGATGGTCTGGGATGCATTTTAGAGCATTTTCTCAACATTTTACTCTAATGGTTGCCTAAATAAAAATTATGAAGAAAAAAAGAATTTCAGTCTTATTTTTTTCTTTCAAGGCATAATTTGTGCCCAAGGCTTAATTTTCAAAGCTGACAACATTGTAGCTTATAAACTAACAAGCCAGTAGTTGTTAGCATATTTAAGTCTTATCTGGAAATACTGCCTACCTCCCTAACCCTCTAAAAAAGACAAGTCACTGTCTATGCATCCCTCTGGTGTTAGACTGGGATGAAAGCAGAGATTTAAATTGCCTTTGTCATATATTTCAAGTGACTGATGATATACATATACATAGCATGTTCTTCACCCCAGCCGTCAAAGGTAGCCACATGTATATGTGCCTAGTACGTGATTGTGAGGATGATTTCAGTAATATTCAAATTTGTTGCTAATAGGCAGTACACCTCACTTACACAAGCTATAGTAACCTTCTTTGTACACCTCTGAGGTCTGTGAGAAACACTCCCCTCAGCTCAAACACAAGCTATAATGACTTCATGTGTGCACCTCTAAGGTTTGACTGATGAAAATTAAAGATGTAATATTCATACAATCTCTAGCCCCTCATAACCCATAGCAGCTTTATGTACACACACACATTTGAGCAGGGCTGGTTTTAGAATGGGTGTGGTTGTAAACAGAGGCTATTATTAGCTTTATACTAAAAGGGTCATATCTCAGCACCATTCAGGTTAACAGCGTATTCAGAAAATTGATACATTTTTCTCCAACAAGCAACAGCTTTGGTGGGGGCCCCCACAGAGTCAAGGATGATAAAGGGAGTCCCCATTATGAAGTTAGACAGTCTGGTGAGTGGGGGCAACCAGACTCCAAGAATATCTAAGTGTCTGAATGTTCTGTGATATATGTTATGTCTTACTTTTGAAATATAATTAGTTGTTAGGTACATTTTTTACTGATACACAGAAGAATAATGTCTGTGTCCTGGCATTATTGGGTGCATGCACAGATAAAAATCAGTGATGACACTCACACACACACACACACACACACACACACGCCACAGCAGTACTAGTTATGTACTTATTTCAGCAAACAGCAATGCCTTGTGCAACACTGGTACTGCCCCACCAGATTAGTCACTGCTGTTTAGCAGTCGTCAAACAGCAGAAGCGGTAAGATTTATCTCATTGAGGAGTAATGCATACTTGTCACTGTCCCTACTTTCACAGACCTTCCCTGATTTTGTTCATACTTTTGCTTTATCCTTCGTAAAAAGTCTGATTTGCTGGTAAATCATTTAGGATTACAGTCAATCAATCCAGACATCTGAGTTTTATACTTATTTTCCAAAAATAGATGTTGATGCAAAATATGTTATTCTAGTAACTTTTAAGTGAATTAGAGAAATATTTAAACATATTTATGATTCTGAGCATTTATTCTATTATTTTGGGATTGTACTAAATTCTTAAGCAAAGAAATTGAGTTATAGTATCTGATGTTCTGGTATTAGTTATAAAACTACCTGAAAGAGAAACTATCCCTGATGATCGGAAGCATCAGCTCTTCTTAAAATCCAAAGTTTGCACTCAGGTAAGTCACTCTGGCTTGCTGATTGCTCTAGTGCTTATATTGTTCATGTTCATTATCATCTTCATCCTAACAGGGTCATATCACAGCCCTGTTCATGTTAAAGAGCATAATTAGGAAATTAATGCATTTTTCATTCCTCATTTTCCCCAATCAGCAGCAGCTTTTGTGGGGCCCCACACAGACAAAGATGATTAAGGGGCCCCTGCAGCTATGGTTTTGCAGGGACTAAAAGCTGGCTATGTAGTTAGTTTTAGTGGAGAAAATTTCCAAAAGCAGGGTTTAACTAAGCCAGGAGCACTATGTCAGTAGTAAAATATTTAATGGCATTCTGATGCCTGTTACTTGACAAAGCACCATTACTACAACCAGAAATATCTTTGAATTTTAAAGGAGATATAAATAAGAGTTATTACCCTCATAATTTATTAAGTATGCAAGACTGCTGCACTAGCTTTTGTTGGTTTTACAGATGTAACAAAATATCAGGATAAGATAACTTGCTATGGTTGGGGGCCCCCAGGGAATAGGGGGCCCCCAGCGACCGCAGGGTTCGCTGGTGCCTAAAACCGGCTATGAGTGGTGCAATGGTGCTCCATCATATCTCATAGTTGAGCAAATCTCGGTATTTTGTTTTCTGTATATTGTAATAAACAGTTATAAGAAGAAAGCAAAGAAATTGTTAGCTGAGTAAACTCACGTCAGGGAATTAGAATATTAATAGCAAAGACTAATCTGAATTCCACAGTTAATAAGTTAGAAATTGTGTAAGACGCCCATAGTTGTGCAATAATTTTATTTACTATAGTCGTGTGTAGCTTAAAGGAAAGATACTGGTCTAGAATGAGACCAAGACATGTTTGTGTGGAATTTATTGGAAGTGGAACTCCTGTAGGGTCAAACATAGAGAGGATGATATTATTCTTTAGTTTCTGTGGAGTCTCACAGAGCATAATATTGGATTTTGAAGTGTTAATGACAAGTTTATTAGTGGACAACCAGTTGTATACGTGCTTGAAATCTTCAGGTAGGGAGGCATTTACAGACTGAATGTTCCTGCCTGCCCTTGTAAATACTATAGCATCTGTGTAAAGAATACAATTGGTATTGACACAGGAGACTAAAGCTATAAGCTGCTTCCTCAGCCAGGATACAGGGTTTGAGTCTTTCCACCTTCTTGCCTACTGTGTAACTCTGAACAAGTCACTTAACCAAACCGTAACCAAACAATGCTCCTGAGTTGTTCCTAAAAAGGAAAACTTGTCTAGCTGGCTTATTTGGTCAACAAATTGGTAAAAATAAAGAAATTTGGGAGTTTCCATGGGAACAAAGGGAGAAGGAGTGGATAAAGTACAGAACCATGTGGTGCTCCAGATGTAAAGTAACAAGTGTCTGTGTGGGTGTTTGATCTTGATATCTTAAATGTCTAGGAGGAAGGTAACCTTTAAACTAAAAAATGACATAATATGAAAAAACACAAGGAGATAGTTTGTCAAGTAGAATTCAGTGAGTGTTTCATATGCAACAATCCAGCTGCAGCCATGAGGCCACTATCCATCATGTCATGTATTTGACTTGTAATGGTGGTTAGGACAGACCACTCAGAGTAAATAGCTTTGCCTTCTACATATGTCTGCACTACCTTCCATATTCCCTATAAACTGCAGAGGATATTGGTTCATCCTCCTCTTTGAATTACAGCAGAACTGTGCACATTCTGTTCCATGGATGATTTGGACCTGAGTTTGGGAGAATTTCCTCCTTAGGATTGCTCTGCTGTGAAGTGTGAGTGATACAGCTTTGCAATATTTGCTCTGTATACACTGACATTATAGCTGTGGGATTCTGAAATACATTATGGTCATACCTCTCAAGTGCACCTCATTACGAGGAACGTACCTCATTTGGGGTCTTAAAAAGTTAATGTTCCTCGAAGTTCCTCAAAGTTCCACACTGTCACACATTCAGTGTTAGGAATGTTTTAAGTGAAATCCATGGTAAATAGAAATTAATCTTGTTAATTCATTAAAGAATCTTCTTTATAAGTAAACCCAGCATATTTTAACCTTTCCATGACCTTCCTAGTTGAAGTTGTTAGTAAGCCATTAGTATGTGTTCCACATTTTGCCCATGTGTTCCACATTATGAAGGTGAGTGTTCCTCATTTTGGAGATGGAAGGTTGAGAGCTATGATTATGGTTGAGGTACAGTTACATCATGTCCAGTTGTGTACGGTAGGGCTGCAGCAGCCCTTATGCTATGTATCTTACCAGAGAACTGGCCATAAATAATGCTCACAGTGCTGCAACACTTAGGGTTTTTCACACTAGCCATGAGCATCAGTGTAAAAACCTGAAACAACAGAGAAATTCATTGGAATCAGTAGGTTGTTGCAAAATTGCTACAGTACCACCTGTAAGATGTAAATGGTACTGCATGCTGTACATAGTGATAAGCCACATTGCCTGCAGTATCAACTCCCAAAAAGGTATCCCTTGAAGTCTCATACAAACCCAGTATGCAACCTATACCACTCAACTGTTCAGACTTTCACAGAATGTCCTGATTTTTGCCTAATATTTTTGGGGTGTATCTCATAAAATTTTTGGTTTTCTGGATTTCTGTGACAAATCAGTGAGGACTGAATTCACTGTATAATGACAGGCATTCGGGTTTTGAATTTCATATCCTTCATAAAATGTATGGTAACACAAGATCTTTTATTCTAGCAACTTTCTAAGTTTATAAGAGCAATATTTAAAATTTCTCCCTATTTTTGGGTCTTTGTCCCCCATTATTTTTGGATTTGTCGAGATTTTTTGTGCTAAGAGGTTGAGAGCTGAGACTGGGTCCAAAACAAACCAAGAATAAACTTTGCAGTGTGGAGGGTATGATGTTCACTTCCTAAATTATGTTATGCACTCAGTTCACTTAATAAAAATCGAACTGTAAAATGTAACTATAAAATACGTGCTACAAAAATAACCAAATAGAAAATAGTAGGTAGTCCACAGCAAAGTTAAAAATGGAATATCCTTTATTGAAACACAAACAAGCGATCCTAGTTGAGTATAATTCAAAGCAGTAAAAACATTCATTATTTATAATAAGGTTTTTGAAGCAAGGGAGTAGTTACAGAGGGTGGTTCTGTTAAGAGTAATAAAAGTGTTTAAATTCATTCCTTTAGCCACGTCCCCTTTTTCCTTAACACCAGAGTGTAATCAGAAACTGTGCTACCTAAAACTTAAACTAGAAAGTTAGAGACAAATTACAATCTAAGACCAGTTTAACACTTTGTGTAGGCTAGCCAACTAGTCAAAAGTTTAATTAAGAGACTAACTAAAACATGACTGACTGACTAATAAAAAGATCTGCCACTAGACATCTGCCAGAATAAAAATTAATAAATATACCACTTTTAACATAGATCACTTTTATATCAAATAAATACTTCATCAGGTTTGTGTGTCAAAAACAAATCATAATTTGAATTAACATGTGTATACATATGCAACTGAAAACCTAAGTAGGATGAAAGAACATAAAAATAATTGGTTAGCTAGAAATACAGTGATAAATGTTAAAATAAAGCACTATAACTCTTTATATGGTTATTAATGTTTTCTCATCCCAGCTAGTTATACAGTGCTATAAACCCTTCATTAAGGATCCTTTTTCACAGTTATTGAGCTCAGGTTCTCATCAAAGCCCAACTGATTATGAATACCTATTACCAGAGACTTAGCGTTCTTCTCTTTTAGTAATATTATATAGCGCATACAGGTAACCAGGGTGCTTGGTACCAAAGTGTAATACCTTACATTTATTGGTGCTAAACAACATACTTTTGGACTCTGACCAGTGATGCAGAGTATTCAGATACTCAGATTCTTCTGATCACAAATATTAGTTACAACAGACCTCATCTTGAAGTCATCTGCAGACTTTCTAGACCAAATACAAGGAACAGTCAGAAACTCAGACATGACTATACTAAACATCAGGCCAAGAACTGATAGCTAAGGAACTCTGTGTAGGTGCTCCCACCTTACAGACTTTCTAATATTTTTATTACTAGCTCCCTGCAGCTGTTCATTAGCTGCCACCAGTTTGTCTCCTTGATCACCTGGTCTAGCTCACTCACCTTAACCTTCACAGGCTGTACCTGGCCTATGTCTGGGGCCAGTGAGGAGACCAATCCTGCTGCAATGCCGTACTACTGCAGGAGAGGATGCATTAACCACCATCCTGCATTAGCCTTGCAAGCTCCACTATGGCTGCCTCCAGGAGATGCATGCCATGCTCACTTCCATACATGCACAGTCTCCCAAACAAGAAGCACACTGCCTGTGAAATGGAACTTGCCAGCTTCTTTACACTGCTATTGCAGTGAATCAGGTACCTCACTCTCCCAGGATGAGTAAACCAGCATCAGTCAATCACTCCTGTCCTTTCGCACTTAGTCCTTCCAGCATCTGCAAATTTCTTTGTTAATTGATGTACCAGACTACTGATATATTGTCTGTTTGAATCACAGTAGTCCCAGTTGAGAGAGTGTCTTGGAAGGCCTGCAACTTCAGAAGGACAGCTGTCATTTCCAGGACAGTGATATGCATATTGACCTCTTCGGGGGACCAGGTGCCATGGACCATCCTTCCCAAGAAGTGCCCTCCCACCCTATCTGAGATGTGTCTGTGGTCACTGTAGCCTTGGGTTGAGGGAGAACAAAGGGATGGCCTTTTGTATTTGACTGGAATGTTTCCACCACAAAAAGTAAATTTTGCAAGCTTACATTATTTTGAATTGACTGGATAATGGATTCTGGAGAAAAGACTTCTGAGTTGCGAGTGCCCATTGAAGGATCCTCATATGGAACCTTGCCAGCGGTACTAGAGTGATCACAACTGACAAGGATCGCGTCACTTCCAGGATCAGATGAGCTGAAAGAGAAGAACTTTGAATTATATTTTTGGCCTGGAACAGAATTGTTTGAACCCATGACACAGGGAGAGAAGCTATTTGAGTGACCGCGTTGAACAGAAAACTAATGAATTCCAATATCTGAGCTGGTTTGAGTTGAGATTTGTTGTAATTGACAGAAATCCCCCAGACAAGAGCATAACTGGAGTAAGTAGCCCCGATCTTGAATTAGATGATGCCTGGGTGGAGTGGTTATGAGCAATTTGCCGAGATTTGGAAACACTTGTAATCCTTGCAGTCTCAAGTGAGCTGTAACTGATGCTTACACTGGGTAAACAACCTGGGGGCTGTGGTGAGACCAAAGGGAAGTGCTCTGAACTGGTAATGACTGGTTCCCAGCCAGAAGCATAGATATGTCATGGACCGTCTGTTCTATCGAGCACATCCAATTGCTTTGTGCAGAAAAGGCAGAATAGACTGAGCTGCGACTATCCAGAACTTTGTATGCTGAAATGATTGATTTAGTTTGCTGAGATCCTAGACTGGTTTCGAGTACCTTGTTTTCTTTGACACTAAAAACAATCTTAGATAAGTTCCAGACGCTTTCTGGTTGGGAGGACCTCTTGAATCTCTCTTTTCTAGCAGCTTGTTCATCTCCAGTGCTGCTGCTTCCCTCTGATTGGGTGGAACATCGGCGATTTTATTTAATACTAGGGGGGTGGATGGGAAAATGGCATTATATAAC
The DNA here is from genome assembly GCF_019279795.1 of Protopterus annectens. Classification (NCBI taxonomy): domain Eukaryota; kingdom Metazoa; phylum Chordata; order Ceratodontiformes; family Protopteridae; genus Protopterus; species Protopterus annectens. The sequence goes on from NC_056736.1 coordinate 743,514,446, forward strand.
CTCTGGATATTATCCTCCTCACCCATAAATCCTTTGTAATTTCTAGTCAGGCTTTCTGGTGCAGGTATAGACAACCCCCAACTGCCTCCAGAGATGGACAGTTGTGCTTTCCTTTCTGGAACGCTGATAGGATCTATCAGAGATTGTATCCCTAGATCCCTGGTTATGTGGACCACCTCTACTACAGGGACAATGTCTTCCATTAGAGTTCCCCTGGGGGAACTGTCTCTAAGTGGATCTTGAAAGGGATCCTGCAATGTTTTTGAACTACATTTTCTGTCTGCCTCATTGATTCCTAGAAAAGGTCCATTTAGGGGTCAAAAAACATATGCCCACAGCAGACAGGGTTTTTCCTTCCTGCTCACACCTAGAGAGTGTGTTTTTAACTTTGGGACCAAATAAGGAACTTCTGTCAAAAGGATCATAGATGAAGGAAGATTTGAAGGGGTCTGCAAAGTCACACAAATGCATCCAGGCATGTCCTCTGATGAAAATGCCTGAACCCACCACCTGTGAGGCACCTTCAGCCACATGGGAGATAAGCTGCATGGATGAGTTTGAAATGGACTGACAAGTAGCCAAATGTGAGGAAATAGTGCTCTCCACCTCAGATGATGTGGTCCCAGAGAGGGATTTGGAAAGTTTTTTAATTAAATCCCCTTGAAGTTTCATAAAATGCACTAAATAATTCAGCAACCTAACAGCAAACTTCCCAAATCTGTCCAGTGCCCTAGATTCTCTGTTGGGGGGTGGACAGAGGAACTTTGTTCCTCCGTTTCCTTCTTAGTGGCTGCCACAACAGGTACTTGCTTACTCCAATATGTTCTATCCTTAGGTGGTGTCCCATCTGGTCTCTTAGGGATAGGCTGGCTCCTTCCTTGTCTGTCAAGAAACCAAATCAGTAAACTCACTGGTGGGCAGAGTCACTCAGGAAGTAGATGGGCCAGCACCAAAGGGTTGCAAGACCACTGACTCCTCTTGAGAAGGGTTTCAGGGGACCAACCACTCCTTTGTTTCAGGAGTTCTAAGGTGTCTCCAAATAAGATGTCATTGGGTGGTGATCTGGGGGACCTTTCTCCTTCATCAAAGCCAATGTCCTCTATGACAGCCTCTTGCAGAGACTCTAAGTGCCTCCTTTTGCACTTCCTCTTCCTAGAGACGCCTGAGGTGGGATGCTCTAGAGAAATGCTGGAAGAGATTTACTATGCCCTGCTGGGTGGTCTGGAGACTGTTTCAGGCTGGCTGTCCCAGTGGAACAGATAACTGAGGCTCTGGACACAGAATCGAATGGGGCTAGGTATTCGGAGCCAAAGAGGGAAGAGAACTCTGGGTACAGAGAAAGCTCTCTTCACTTTCTCGAAGGCTGAATGCCTTGGATAAAAAGACACTGATGGATCCAATAAGGCAAGTTTATGGACCATCAGTTCCCTTCACCCGGAAGGCAAACTACTCAAGGACGGAGTCGGAGCCAAGCTGTCCAGTGCTGAAGCTCCAAGGGGCAGAGGTGGCTCTGACAACTTTGGAGTCTAGCCAAACACCCCAGAACTGGAGCTGAAGTTACAGCTCTGAGAGTCATCTGGCTCAGAAGTACTCAGCATTGGACCACTCAGAGATACCATCAGAGTTGAAGATGACAACATCTTTGGGTCCGAGACAGATGACTCTGGGACTTTTGGATCCAATGACTCCAAAACCAAAGGTCAAATCAGAGAAGGAGCTAATAATGGAGTAGTAGTGACAAGGGTCTCCAGACCTGATTGGATAACTGCCGGGAAAACTCCCATTTGTATCTACATTCTGAGGAACTTTCTCATCATCCTAACCACATCAGCTTCTGTAAATCTCTTAGACGATCGAATGGATGTGGCCGTGAATGGTGGTCTAGAGTGGTATCTAGGAGATTGTGCCAAAAAGAGAGATGGCAGCCAAGAGGACATCTGATCCAGCAAAAGTTGAGATGAATGGATCCATGAATATTTATCAGATCTAGGTTTTGGATTTGAAGTTGTTGGATCTGACTTTTTGGCTATTTTAAGATGAAGCTCAGATAACGGAGCTGAAGTAGTAGATGTTGATGGATCTGGAGATCTCTTCCTTTATTCTTTAGTGTGAGAATCTCCTTTTTTATCTACTCTTTTGGGAGTTTGAGCCCCAGAGGTGTAGAAGCAGGTTTGGAAGGTAGCAATCCCCTATGAGTTAGTTTATTCTTCCTGTTGATTAAGGCAAGAGAATTAAACCTTTTACAGATGTCACACTCAGATTCCAAATGGGAGAGTCCTTAACAACAGACACACTTTGAGTGTGCATCTGAGTTGGGTATTTTGTGGCTGCAGGCCACACATTTTTTAAAGCCTGAAGGTTTGTCAAACATAGTAAAAAAAAAAAAAGAATAAGATACAAAAAAATATATGTTTTTAACAGATAGGAGAGAAAATACCAATAACAGTAACTGAAAGGGAAGTACTAAAAAGTACTGTGCAGGATACCAACCATGGTATTTAATGGAATACTCTAAGAATAATGTAAAAGCGTGAAAGAGGTTTAAGAAAAGCTTTTTTAAAAGGAGTAAATGGAGGAAAAAGAGCAAATAAATTTAAACGTTATTTGTTTTAAATAGAAATGAAGTTAACTCACAAACAATATTAAGGTTCACTCGAGAGATTTCAGCAACTTAGTCCAAACACTAAGGCAGCTAATGAGATCAGAGATATGTTAGGTGACTATAGAATTATGGGTAAAGGGAGAAGCATGAGAGGGAATTATGGGTAAAGGGAGAAGCATGAGAGTTTCAGTGTTCCAAGAGCCGGAGGAAGCATCTGAGTCGGATGCAAGCATCCAATCCAAACCCAGCAGTTCCAACAGTTGACAAATGAATGAAAATCACAACATCAGATCATTGGTTAAGCAGCAGGAAACAGCAAATCAGGATGGGAGGAGTAACCTGTCTGTCCTGACAAGGGCTACCTGTGGTGTCCCACAGGACTCTGTATGTAGCCCATTCCTTTTGGACAATTATTCTCACATGTAGGAATGGGAAATGGGATATGGATTCGTAAATATGGTGCTGAGTGCAAAGTGAATAATAATAATTACTTAAACAGGCCAAAGTTCTCCAAGATGGTCTATAATAAAATGTACATCTGGTGCAGTGCTGATGACATAACTATTAATGTCAGTAAATGTAATATCTCAGGACTTGGCCAGAAGAGCATCACTTATAATTACAAAATAAATGGTGACATCATATAAAATTACACAGTTATTAGAGTCCAGAGACAGTAGTGTACAACAATTTAAAAGTTTACTATTGTGTATCTATCAAAGCCAGAAAAGCATATTCTGAAGCCCAAGTCATGTCACTTTAGGAAGATCATTGAACCGGTTTGGACCTCACTGACCTGATGCATTACTGAATGCAGTGCTGTATTGTGTAACCTTTGAACAACCCCTTGAAAATATATGATTTCTTTCATAAAAATCATAGTGCTGGTAAATCTGAACTATTCAGAAATATTTCATTACTTTTGTCTCTTATTCATTGCTAAGATGTGACCACTATCTTGTCTGTAAGGCAGAGACTAAACTAATTCTGTCTGAAAGTCTATGCCGAAAAAATTACTACAAATAAATATCAGAAATAACAAAACAGTGACAGATACATTATCCACCATATTCTAAATTATGGAGTAAACTAATAAACTTTCCCTTTCACAGAAGTCAGTCATTAACTTCTTTCAAAAATAATCTTGCTAAGTAGATGGGAACTAGAAAAAATAGCATTACTGGATTATGACAAACAAGATTCTTTACATGTAGGTCATAATCTTAGCAAGTGAACCTTTGACTCTACAAAATGATAATTATTTCACAAAAAAACACAAAAGGTAAAACTCTGAAATAAAGTTTATATGACAAACCTACTGATAACAAGAAGATTTATTAATTGCCTTTCAAATGCCACATCACTTTTTATAAATTGATGTAATTGTTACAGACTTATAACTTAGCAAGTGGCCTGCTTTCCCTGCCTGTGGCAGCTCCGATTAAGACTGACAGTACTGGAACATCCTTGATTGGGGTCTATTGTGGTATGTTAATTCTACTGGTGTGTAGCACTGGTAGTGTGTAAAGTCCACCCATCCCCACCTCCCTTTGAGTAAGAACTGTAGCACAGAGCCATGTATGTTGCCATGTTGGTGGCTCACCTTGACAATATATACTTAGATGTTTGGTTTTATCTGAAGACGAGGGCACACCTTGTTTTTGGACCACTATCCTTTTCTCTTGTGTAGTGGGATGGAGTGCTAGATGTATTGATAAGGAACCTGTCACAATAGCCCCCTGGGATGGAGTGCTAGATGTATTGATAAGGAAACTGTCACAATAGCCCCCTGGGATGGAGTGCTAGATGCATTGATAAGGAACCTGTCATAATAGTCCCCTGGGATGGAGTGCTAGATGTATTGATAAGGAACCTGTCATAATAGCCCCCTGGGATGGAGTGCTAGATGTATTGATAGGAAGCCTGTCATAATAGCCCCCTGGGATGGAGTGCTAGATGTATTGATAAGGAACCTGTCATAATAGCCCCCTGGGATGGAGTGCTAGATGTATTGATAAGGAACCTGTCATAATAGCCCCCTGGGATGGAGTGCTAGATGTATTGATAAGGAACCTGTCACAATAGCCCCTGGGATGGAGTACTAGATGTATTGATAAGGAACCTGTCACAATAGCCCCTGGGATGGAGTGCTAGATGTATTGATAAGGAACCTGTCACAATAGCCCCCTGGGATGGAGTGCTAGATGTATTGATAAGGAACCTGTCACAATAGCCCCCTGGGATGGAGTGCTAGATGTATTGATAAGGAACCTGTCACAATAGCCCCTGGGATGGAGTGCTAGATGTATTGATAAGGAACCTGTCACAATAGCCCCTGGGATGGAGTGCTAGATGTATTGATAAGGAACCTGTCACAATAGCCCCTGGGATGGAGTGCTAGATGTATTGATAAGGAACCTGTCACAATAGCCCCTGGGATGGAGTGCTAGATGTATTGATAAGGAACCTGTCACAATAGCCCCTGGGATGGAGTGCTAGATGTATTGATAAGGAACCTGTCACAATAGCCCCTGGGATGGAGTGCTAGATGTATTGATAAGGAACCTGTCACAATAGCCCCTGGGATGGAGTGCTAGATGTATTGATAAGGAACCTGTCACAATAGCCCCTGGGATGGAGTGCTAGATGTATTGATAAGGAACCTGTCACAATAGCCCCTGGGATGGAGTGCTAGATGTATTGATAAGGAACCTGTCACAATAGCCCCTGGGATGGAGTGCTAGATGTATTGATAAGGAACCTGTCACAATAGCCCCCTGGGATGGAGTGCTAGATGTATTGATAAGGAACCTGTCACAATAGCCCCTGGGATGGAGTGCTAGATGTATTGATAAGGAACCTGTCACAATAGCCCCTGGGATGGAGTGCTAGATGTATTGATAAGGAACCTGTCACAATAGCCCCTGGGATGGAGTGCTAGATGTATTGATAAGGAACCTGTCACAATAGCCCCTGGGATGGAGTGCTAGATGTATTGATAAGGAACCTGTCACAATAGCCCCCTGGGATGGAGTGCTAGATGTATTGATAAGGAACCTGTCACAATAGCCCCTGGGATGGAGTGCTAGATGTATTGATAAGGAACCTGTCACAATAGCCCCTGGGATGGAGTGCTAGATGTATTGATAAGGAACCTGTCACAATAGCCCCTGGGATGGAGTGCTAGATGTATTGATAAGGAACCTGTCACAATAGCCCCTGGGATGGAGTGCTAGATGTATTGATAAGGAACCTGTCACAATAGCCCCTGGGATGGAGTGCTAGATGTATTGATAAGGAACCTGTCACAATAGCCCCTGGGATGGAGTGCTAGATGTATTGATAAGGAACCTGTCACAATAGCCCCCTGGGATGGAGTGCTAGATGTATTGATAAGGAACCTGTCACAATAGCCCCTGGGATGGAGTGCTAGATGTATTGATAAGGAACCTGTCACAATAGCCCCTGGGATGGAGTGCTAGATGTATTGATAAGGAACCTGTCACAATAGCCCCTGGGATGGAGTGCTAGATGTATTGATAAGGAACCTGTCACAATAGCCCCTGGGATGGAGTGCTAGATGTATTGATAAGGAACCTGTCACAATAGCCCCTGGGATGGAGTGCTAGATGTATTGATAAGGAACCTGTCACAATAGCCCCTGGGATGGAGTGCTAGATGTATTGATAAGGAACCTGTCACAATAGCCCCTGGGATGGAGTGCTAGATGTATTGATAAGGAACCTGTCACAATAGCCCCTGGGATGGAGTGCTAGATGTATTGATAAGGAACCTGTCACAATAGCCCCCTGGGATGGAGTGCTAGATGTATTGATAAGGAACCTGTCACAATAGCCCCCTGGGATGGAGTGCTAGATGTATTGATAAGGAACCTGTCACAATAGCCCCTGGGATGGAGTGCTAGATGTATTGATAAGGAACCTGTCACAATAGCCCCCTGGGATGGAGTGTTAGATGTATTGATAAGGAACCTGTCATAATAGCCCCCTGGGATGGAGTGCTAGATGTATTGATAAGGAACCTGTCATAACAGCCCCCTGGGATGGAGTGCTAGATGTATTGATAAGGAAGTTGTCATAACAGCCCCCTGGGATGGAGTGCTAGATGTATTGATAAGGAACCTGTCACAGTAGCCCCCTGAGATGGAGTGCTAGATGTATTGATAAGGAACCTGTCACAATAGCCCCCTGGGATGGAGTGCTAGATGTATTGATAAGGAACCTGTCACAATAGCCCCCTGGGATGGAGTGCTAGATGTATTGATAAGGAACCTGTCACAATAGCCCCCTGGGATGGAGTGCTAGATGTATTGATAAGGAACCTGTCACAATAGCCCCCTGGGATGGAGTGCTAGATATACTGATAAGGAACCTGTCACAATAGCCCCTTGGGATGGAGTGCTAGATGTATTGATAAGGAACCTGTCACAATAGCCCCCTGGGATGGAGTGCTAGATGTATTAATAAGGAACCTGTCATAATAGCCCCCTGGGATGGAGTGCTAGATGTATTGATAAGAAACCTGTCATAATAGCCCCCTGGGATGGAGTGCTAGATGTATTGATAAGGAACCTGTCATAATAGCCCCCTGGGATGGAGTGCTAGATGTATTGATAAGGAACCTGTCATAATAGCCCCCTGGGATGGAGTGCTAGATGTATTGATAAGGAACCTGTCATAATAGCCCCCTGGGATGGAGTGCTAGATGCATTGATAAGGAACCTGTCACAATAGCCCCCTGGGATGGAGTGCTAGATGTATTGATAAGGAACCTGTCACAATAGCCCCCTGGGATAGAGTGCTAGATTTATTGATAAGGAATCTGTCACAATAGCCCCCTGGGATAGAGTGCTAGATGTACTGATAAGGAACCTGTCACAATAGCCCCCTGGGATGGAGTGCTAGATGTATTGATAAGGAACCTGTCACAATAGCCCCTTGGGATGGAGTGCTAGATGTATTGATAAGGAACCTGTCATAATAGCCCCCTGGGATGGAGTGCTAGATGTATTGATAAGGAACCTGTCATAATAGCCCCCTCTGATGGAGTGCTAGATGTATTGATAAGGAACCTGTCATGATAGCCCCCTGGGATGGAGTGCTAGATGTATTGATAAGGAACCTGTCACAATAGCCCCCTGGGATGGAGTGCTAGATGTATTGATAAGGAATCTGTCACAATAGCCCCCTGGGATGGAGTGCTAGATGTATTGATAAGGAACCTGTCACAATAGCCCCCTGGGATGGAGTGCTAGATGTATTGATAAGGAACCTGTCACAATAGCCCCCTGGGATGGAGTGCTAGATGTATTGATAAGGAACCTGTCACAATAGCCCCCGGGATGGAGTGCTAGATGTATTGATAAGGAACCTGTCACAATAGCCCCCTGGGATGGAGTGCTAGATGTATTGATAAGGAACCTTACACAATAGCCCCCTGGGATGGAGTGCTAGATGTATTGATAAGGAACCTGTCACAATAGCCCCCTGGGATGGTGTGCTAGATGTATTGATAAGGAACCTGTCACAATAGCCCCTGGGATGGAGTGCTAGATGTATTGATAAGGAACCTGTCACAATAGCCCCTGGGATGGAGTGCTAGATGTATTGATAAGGAACCTGTCACAATAGCCCCCTGGGATGGAGTGCTAGATGTATTGATAAGGAACCTGTCACAATAGCCCCCTGGGATGGAGTGCTAGATGTATTGATAAGGAACCTGTCACAATAGCCCCTGGGATGGAGTGCTAGATGTATTGATAAGGAACCTGTCACAATAGCCCCCTGGGATGGAGTGCTAGATGTATTGATAAGGAACCTGTCACAATAGCCCCTGGGATGGAGTGCTAGATGTATTGATAAGGAACCTGTCACAATAGCCCCCTGGGATGGAGTGCTAGATGTATTGATAAGGAACCTGTCACAATAGCCCACTGGGATGGAGTGCTAGATGTATTGATAAGGAACCTGTCACAATAGCCCCTGGGATGGAGTGCTAGATGTATTGATAAGGAACCTGTCACAATAGCCCCTGGGATGGAGTGCTAGATGTATTGATAAGGAACCTGTCACAATAGCCCCTGGGATGGAGTGCTAGATGTATTGATAAGGAACCTGTCACAATAGCCCCTGGGATGGAGTGCTAGATGTATTGATAAGGAACCTGTCATAATAGCCCCCTGGGATGGAGTACTAGATGTATTGATAAGGAACCTGTCACAATAGCCCCTGGGATGGAGTGCTAGATGTATTGATAAGGAACCTGTCACAATAGCCCCTGGGATGGAGTGCTAGATGTATTGATAAGGAACCTGTCACAATAGCCCCTGGGATGGAGTGCTAGATGTATTGATAAGGAACCTGTCACAATAGCCCCCTGGGATGGAGTGCTAGATGTATTGATAAGGAACCTGTCACAATAGCCCCCTGGGATGGAGTGCTAGATGTATTGATAAGGAACCTGTCACAATAGCCCCCTGGGATGGAGTGCTAGATGTATTGATAAGGAACCTGTCACAATAGCCCCTGGGATGGAGTGCTAGATGTATTGATAAGGAACCTGTCACAATAGCCCCCTGGGATGGAGTGCTAGATGTATTGATAAGGAACCTGTCACAATAGCCCCCGGGATGGAGTGCTAGATGTATTGATAAGGAACCTGTCATAATAGCCCCCTGGGATGGAGTGCTAGATGTATTGATAAGGAACCTGTCATAATAGCCCCCTGGGATGGAGTGCTAGATGTATTGATAAGGAACCTGTCACAATAGCCCCTGGGATGGAGTGCTAGATGTATTGATAAGGAATCTGTCACAATAGCCCCCTGGGATAGAGTGCTAGATGTACTGATAAGGAACCTGTCACAATAGCCCCCTGGGATGGAGTGCTAGATGTATTGATTAGGAACCTGTCACAATAGCCCCTTGGGATGGAGTGCTAGATGTATTGATAAGGAACCTGTCACAATAGCCCCCTGGGATGGAGTGCTAGATGTATTGATAAGGAACCTGTCATAATAGCCCCCTCTGATGGAGTGCTAGATGTATTGATAAGGAACCTGTCATAATAGCCCCCTGGGATGGAGTGCTAGATGTATTGATAAGGAACCTGTCATAATAGCCCCCTCTGATGGAGTGCTAGATGTATTGATAAGGAACCTGTCATAATAGCCCCTGTTAAGGGTTTGAAAATACTGCATGTGGTATGGAAAACAGAGGAAGGGCAGTTAGTGACATCACCGTGGCATCACATGTTAGAGCATACTGTACTGGAGCAACAATGTGCTTATTTCTGTAGGGAAAAAAACAGGGTGTCCCCACAGCCATCAGGTAGCTATAGAGTGGGGTAAAAGAACATGCCTGTGGTGCCCTAGAGTGGGGTAAAAGAACATGCCTGTGGTACCCTAGAGTGGGGTAAAAGAACATGGCTGTGGTGCTCTAGAGTGGGGTAAAAGAACATGGCTGTGGTGCCCTAGAGTGGGGTAAAAGAACATGGCTGTGGTGCCCTAGAGTGGGGTAATAGAACATGCCTGTGGTGCTCTAGAGTGGGGTAAAAGAACATGGCTGTGGTGCCCTAGAGTGGGGTAAAAGAACATGGCTGTGGTGCCCTAGAGTGGGGTAAAAGAACATGGCTGTGGTGCCCTAGAGTGGGGTAAAAGAACATGGCTGTGGTGCCCTAGAGTGGGGTAAAAGAACATGGCTGTGGTGCCCTAGAGTGGGGTAAAAGAACATGGCTGTGGTGCCCTAGAGTGGAGTAAAAGAACATGGCTGTGGTACCCTAGAGTGGGGTAAAAAAACATGGCTGTGGTGCCCTAGAGTGGAGTAAAAGAACATGCTTGTGGTGCCCTAGAGTGGGGTAAAAGAACATGCCTGTGGTGCCCTAGAGTGGGGTAAAAGAACATGCCTGTGGTACCCTAGAGTGGGGTAAAAGAACATGGCTGTGGTGCCCTAGAGTGGGGTAAAAGAACATGGCTGTGGTGCCCTAGAGTGGGGTAAAAGAACATGGCTGTGGTGCCCTAGAGTGGGGTAAAAGAACATGGCTGTGGTGCCCTAGAGTGGGGTAAAAGAACATGGCTGTGGTGCCCTAGAGTGGGGTAAAAGAACATGGCTGTGGTGCCCTAGAGTGGGGTAAAAGAACATGGCTGTGGTGCCCTAGAGTGGGGTAAAAGAACATGGCTGTAGTGCTGGGTCTGCTTGTTTGTTAATACAGTGCCAGCTCAAATCTGGTGGAGTGACAGCTGGACATCAGGTTTGAAATAAAGCCCGGCAATATTAAATGAGAAGGCAAGTTCAAGAAAAGTACAGTCTGAACCACAGACAGCATTAAAAGATATTAAAGGCTGAGCGCGGATGGAAGGCTACCTTTAAGTGGCATTTATTCTTCAATATTTTGACTTCAGAAGTGTTCAGTTTGCCTTTCTTGTTCAATGTAACTTATAACTCTGCTACCAACTGATAAAAAATAATTTTTAATTCAGATGTGGTATCTGACATATCTCCTTGATGCTTAAGGTGTTATGAGCCTCATTACACCAGGTGTCATTATGATGATGCAGACAGGTGGACGTTGTTATTTCCGTTAGTTACCGTATGATCTCTTACAATGTATGATGTTAAATAATTGGAAAGTATTTGTCAGACCTGAATTTTTGACAATGTAACACCCATCAATGTTTGATGTTGTGTACTTGGAAAATTATGATCACAGTATCCATCTCATATGTACCAACGGGTGTATGTGTACAGCACTTTAGCTACATCCTAGTTGCCATGGGCAACAAAGACACCACATAAAATTAATTTGAATTACAGTCAGAATGCTTACAGATGCAGAATACAGAAGTGACAAACGTCAGTAAACATCTGACTGCAGGTTACTTAGTTGTACTTTTTACTCTGAGGCTTCCTATGGGTAACATGCTGCCAGCAGAAGCCACCTGCTTACATCAGCATGCAACATGCCAACACAACATCTGTCCTGGTGACATCATAATAAACAAAAATGGCAACTGTAATGTGCAACACAACATCTGCCCAGGTGACATCATAATAAACAAAATTGACAACACTAGTGTCATGGCAATTTTAAATTAATAAATAAGTACAGGGTTTCTGCATAGAGTATTTACCACAGGTGAGGTACTATTATATAGAGTGGGGCTGAAACAGAACATTAATGCAGCTATTCATTGTGTATGATCTTTAACTGTAGAAGAAAACAAAACTCCTAAAAAACACAGTTCAAAATGCTATATTACTATTCAGAGCATAGCATGTAAGTTTTGGACTAGTGTGTCTGAACTGGCATTGCAACTGGTACTGTAATGTACATAGTATGTAATTTTTGGACTGGTGTGTCTGAACTGGCATTGCAACTGGTACTGTAATGTATATAGTATGTATGTTTTGGACTGGTGTGTCTGAACTAGTATTGTTAGCGGTACTGTAATGTGCACAGTATGTAAGTTTTGGACTGGTGTGTCCGAACTGGCATTGTTACTGGGACTATAATTTGCACAGTATGTAGGTTTTGGACTGGTGTGTCTGAACGGGCATTGTTAGCGGTACTGTAATGTGCATAGTATGTAAGGTTTGGACTGGTGTGTCTGAACTGGCATTGTTACTGGGCCGGTAATTTGCACAGCATGTAAGGTTTGGACTGATGTGCCTGACCTGGCATTGTTAGCTATACTGTAATGTGCAGAGTGTGTAAGGTGTGGACTGGTGTGCCTGTCCTGGCATTGTTAGCTATACTGTAATGTGCACAGTGTATAAGGTTTGGACTGGTGTGCTTGACCTGGCATTGTTAGCTATACTGTAATGTGCACAGTGTGTAAGGTGTGGACTGGTGTGCCTGTCCTAACATTGTTAGCTATACTGTAATGTGCACAGTGTGTAAGGTTTGGACTGGTGTGTCTGACCTGGCATTGTTACTGGGACTATAATTTGCACAGTATGTAGGTTTTGGACTGGTGTGTCTGAACTGGCATTGTTACTGGGACGGTAATTTGCACAGCATGTAAGGTTTGGACTGGTGTGCCTGACCTGGCATTGTTACTGGGACTGTAATTTCTTCTTGATGTCTGTGATGTGCTTATTTGACTGCCACTGTAGATGAGGCTATGGCTGAAATCTTCGTTGGTGATGCCAGCTATTTTGATATAGTACATAAGCTTGTTGCACTACAACAATACAACAATACTACAACTAACAGTAAGCATGTGCATCTAGTTTTCATGATTTACATGATTTATATGATTTACATGATTTATATGATTTACATGATTTTCATGATTTACATGATTTATATGATTTACATGATTTACATGATTTTCATGATTTACATGATTTACATGATTTACATGATTTATATGATTTACATGATTTATATGATTTACATGATTTTCATGATTTACATGATTTATATGATTTACATGATTTACATGATTTACATGATTTACATGATTTTCATGATTTACATGATTTATATGATTTACATGATTTATATGATTTACATGATTTTCATGATTTACATGATTTATATGATTTACATGATTTACATGATTTACATGATTTACATGATTTTCATGATTTACATGATTTATATGATTTACATGATTTACATGATTTACATGAATTACATGATTTACATGGCTGCTTATGTACAGTCAATGCCCTGTATGCAGTTAATAATAAAAAGGTTCAGATAATTGAATGTCTGAATGCCAAGTTAGATGGCTCTCCCAAGTTGAACTTTGCTACAGTCTCCAAATTACTACCACAGTCCTTGGTGTTAGCTATGAATATCACAAATCTACCATATCACTCCACATCATCGTAACATCATCAAGGCTGAAAAAAATGTCTCTATGATCCATTCCACTAACTTTTTTGACATAAAATGGGTACCGAGACAGCGAAAGCATCGCCTACTCATTTAGCGGCTAAAATAATCTGAGAAACTGAAACTGCTTGGGGCAGGATTATGCTAATATGTTTGACGGGCATGGTAGAACTCCTCCTACAAGCCGTCTGATGTAGTTAATTGTTATTCCAAAATGGAGCCAGTGATACCCCTTGGGGCTATAGGGCAACAGGGTACAGATAGTTGTACCCCTTGGGGTTATAAACAGGGTAACCCCACAATGTAATTTGGAGGAAGAGGATGAATAATATTGCTGCATTTCCTTTGTTAATACACTCCTGGCTGTAGAAAAATATGAAAATTTCAACAGATAGCACCTCAAAAGATAGTTGCAGAACCAAATCCCACTGGAAAGACTACGTTTAAAAAAATATTAAGCATTTTCAACCTACACTGAGTTCTTCTTCAGAATAACACTCAGTACATACAACACATCTCATATATACTCACAAATAATCATGTAACTTGTCATCTGACTATACTATTTATGCTTATTTAATCTCCTGTTTCTTTTCAAAATGCACATGTAATTAACTTCTCCATTAAGTCCTGGGTAAACATTCGTATTCAACAAAATCTGCCACTTCAGCGGGCTTTACCTGTTCTCCAGTAGGTTGTTAATGTGCAGTTAATGCCCTCTGAAAAAACGTCTGCCACTTCACAGCAGAATATTAAACTGCAGTGGAGATCGGACTGTAAGAAAGTCACAAGTGGTGTCCCACAAGGCTCGGTTCTGGGACCCCTACTATTCGGCATATATTTCTCAGACGTACAGGCAAACACAGGAGGACTATGGCTAACCAAGTTCGCCGATGACTGCAAAATGGGAGCCATAATTGACTCTCTGGCTGACACGGACATCCTTCAAAAAGGCCTTACTGAGACAGACACCTGGTGTCAAAGTCATGGCTTCAAGCTAAATGCCAAAAAATGCATAGTCATCCCGTTTGGGAAAAACAAAACACCCATGAATTACCACATAGGTGGCAGCCCCCTTAATACAGAAGAGGTAATAAGAGATCTGGTGACTCAGGTAGATAGTAATCTCTCCTTTGGTCATATTGCCAAAGTAGTTAGGAAATCCTTCTATGTAGCCCATCTAATTACTAAAGGGTTCGCATCTAGAAATAAAG